>NW_017732107.1:329078-393486 GCF_001890085.2 Hipposideros armiger | reverse complement strand
GTGGAAAATTTAGAGGGTCAGTTTCCCAGGAAACTATCTTCCCCAAAGCCAAACAGCCCTCTATCTTCGTGTGTCTTCTAAGGAACTGGCCTTCTCACCACATTCCTCAAGGTTAAGTAAGCATCCTCCAGGTGCAGAAAGGAGCAAGAAGCAAAACAAGTTATACTACAGTAAAGCCAGCCTGCATGGCTCCCAACACTTTACCTTTTGCATTCTGTAATATGAGTAACTTAACAGCTGTCAGTGGTCTGGTCACTTGTTTGTACTAAAGTGTACTCTTCCAGAGTATTGCTCTTAATATTAATGCTCCCTTTTATCCCATCATTTCTTCTAGTGTCTTCCACTTAAATACAAAAGAGAATTCCGTTTTCCCTTCTCTCTTAGTGACTCAGGAAAGCACAAATATCTCCATTATCCTGACATTCCTGCAGGAAAAGGCATCACATAGAGCTGTGCAGGTTGAAAATGGCACAATTCTAGGGGGTGCTATTCACATGGACTATGAGGTGACCAGTTTCCCCATGAGCTCAAATATCCTCAAAAATTTGTCCATTGTTTCTGAAAAAATTGTTTACTACAAGAATACAGTTAACTCCAAATGCTGGATATTTAAGCTTTTCCTAGAACATTCTCAGCTTTGATACTCAGGATAGTCAAACGAGGTTAAGGAGTCATTTCATTTATTGCCCAGTATTGGGTCTCTGGATCTGAAACTTGGCTTTATAATTTTTTTAGTTGTATGAAGTTTGGCAAGTTATGTAGTGTAGAATTCCCTTAACCTGAAGAACTTGGGAATCTTTTGGTTATTTCTGTGTTTAGGATACCTCCCTAAGCCTCAATTATTCACTTGTAAAATGAGGATAATAACAGTAATTTCCTCATAGAATTGTGGCAAGGTTGATCTATGAAATAGAATTATATATAAAGTATTTAGCACAGTACTGGGCACAGAGTGAAAGTGCAACATGTATCAAATGTTATTATCATTTATTATCACAGTCTAGTTAGAGATTGATAAAATCACTCAAAAGCATAAACTTCTTATATGTTTTTTAATTCTTACCATTTTATTTGCCAGTATTTTGAGAGTCCATAGCCATAATTAGTTAGGTAATAGTCAAGGTTTTTGTTTTGTTTTATTTTTTTAATAGTGACCTTGAGTTGAAACATTATTGTCATCATTCTTGTCATTATTTGATGTAGAATAAAATTAAATGAACAGACCATTTTAAATGTTTGAACCAAATATGTACAACCAGATGAAAGCTACATTAGACATATATTTCACCCAAACTGTAGAATTCCACGACTAGCATTGCAAAAAACTATGAAGCTGGTTTTTAACTACCTATCACCACATAGTTTTTTCTCAAAGAAATTGAAGACTGACAACCTTGTTTCCATCCGGAAACATTAACATCTGTGGTTGTAAACATCAAAACACAGCTGTTGCAGTTCTGAGTAACCACTTCAATTTATTTATTTTGACTTAAAAAAATCTTCAGTTTTCATCAAACATCACAGTTGTTAAACGATGTTCTTACAGCAGGAGGAAAATCAATTAAGAGAAATCGCTATATCAAACATTTAAGAACAATATCTTGTATTTCATTTCGAGGCAATACAACCTCACTTCAATTAAAAAAATGTATTTAGTGGGTGTGCTTTTTAAAGAAACTACAGAGTTTAAAGCTATAGGGATGTTAGAGCTCCTTGAGTGCATTTACAGTTAGAATGTGATAAAGTGTTTTTTCAATGGGGCATATCGGGCTACTCAAGGTCACACAGGCAAATGGTCGCAAGATAAGGACCAGAAGAACCTTATCCTAGTGTTTTTACAGATTACTCATGGGTGTCTCACATTAATTTTAATATAAAATTGCTACTAAAAGTAACAGTACATCTTGTGTAAAGAGTTTTAATTGTATATGATTTTAAAACGAATTCATATAAACAATAATATGTTAAATTTAATTTTTATGTATTGTACACACAGGTAATATTATAAATAACACTGAAACTTGAGTCATTTTCCCAATTCTTAGTCATAGTTTTAATTCAGTTCCAACAAGATTACATCTTTTAACCCCCTTACCTGTAGCCAGAGACACCTGATAAAAAGTCCTATAGCCTTAGTTCTCCAAGAGTGCTCACCGTGCTTTATCCCACATGCTCCCATCTGACTCCGCAGGGTGAACTGACTTCTTACATTGTGTGTTGCTTCTGCATTTAAGCCCAGGCCCTTCTGATTGATTCTTTGTTTGGTGTTTCTACCTGCTATGCTTCATCCTAGATTTCAGAGTCAACCAGACTCCAGCTGTGCAGTCTGAAGTCAAGTGCCATCACACCCAAAGCTTAGCCCAAGTCCCTGTTTCCAGGCCCTAGGCAGCCTAACTACCACCTGTCTGGAAGGGAAAGATGGGTAGAATTCTCTTAACCTGGAGAACTTCGGGTCTTTCATTTATTTCTCTATTTTACGACACAGTTGAAATAGTGGCAACAGTCCAGTAAAGCCAGGTTCTGATCACCAACATCCTGAAGTCAGGTGTACTCAGGAGTTATTTGCCAACTTTACAGATTGTGGTTTAAACTTCAGTCCTAACCTTTGAGGCTCTCGAGAAACCAAGTTCAAAGCCATAAAGTTCTGTCTTATGGTGCAAGAGTGCCTCCAAGTGGCAGAAAATTAAGGTGCATTGGGTAGTGAAATCAAATGCCATGCCAAAGTCACCCACGTGCCACTAGCATCCTGTCTGTGGCTATTCCTTCCACAATTAATATTACAGAAACTTACCAGTGATATAATAATATTTCCCCTTTGGATATGCCTTATCTCATATTTTTAACTCTAAGCTTTCTTTAGAATAGGAAAGGAGAATAATTTGCGTTGCATAGCTAGTTTCAATATTCACCTATAAGATTTAGACAATAAAAAGCTCCTAACTCATAAGATTATTGTGAGAATTAAATGAATTAGAATGCTTATGCAAGTGTCTAGTGTATATAGTGTGAAATTTATAATTTATAGCATATTATGTGTGGTATAAAATACATTGTATATGCTAAATATTATGATATATAGTATATATTTTATGTGCAATTATAAAATATATAACTTACATGCAATGTATAATATATGCTATGCAACATGTGTGATATGGAATATAATATTTAATATATAATTTATAATGTTATCATGAGCTGCAAAAATGTGTTATCCTCTTTTGCGGCTTCTTCCTTGAGAGGTGTCCAAGAGAGCTGTCCATCATTATGGATGGGTTCAGTGACCTAATACATTTTGGAGTTTTTTGACATCTTAACATCGAAACCAAGTGGCATTATTGCAACTCTCCTTTACAGCTAAAGGTCCCAAATGAAAGCCCGATATTGTAAACGGCACAAGGTCTGGAGCCCTTCCTCTCTGTATCAACATTTCAGTGGAGCACAAGGAATTTTCTCAAATCTTTTGGGGACACATCTGCTTTCCTTCTTCTCCCAGCCTCTGTGGCTAGTGATAAAAACACCCGAGGCTAATTGTCTTTACCTATTACCTAGGGTCAGCAATGCAGCAGGAGACAGGTGGACCGAGCTGTTATGTCATCTCTTGACTCAAGGTTGAGACTAACAAACTGGATGACCAGTTTGTGAATGTCCCACTCACCTGTCCAGGAGATACGCTTGCTCTTCTCTTATACAGAATTCCATATCTCAGTCCTAAGAGAAGCATCTGTGACAGAGTAAAGCAGCAGCTGTGACAGGTCTTGTGACCTATTAAAATTGATTTCCTATTTTAGACTGAGACTATACTAACTATATGGGTCTCAGTAGACTTCATAGACTATTCTTTCGTCCAATAATTCCACTCTCCCCAGACTAATACTTTCTTGATAAACATTGATGATAGAGAGGTTATTTTGTAAACTTTGGGTGAGGAGAATCACATCATGGGAATATAATTATCTTTTTCTGTAGATTAATACTCCATAACACCCTAGAATTCAGTCTGTGTAGAGCCCTAATTTGACTCTCTGTTCTGAAATCCCAATGGATTAAAATAATTTTATTCTTTACATTTTTTAAGAGCTTTGTATTAAATGATATTCAATTTCATTGAGTAGTTTAATTTCCATCGAAACTCTGGGGCTAAAAGGCAGGCATGGATTTTTGTTCTAGGACATTTAGAGGTTTCCACAAAAGCTGTTTAGCAGAAGAGGATGAAACATTTATATGAGATTAATAAAAAAATAAAAAATACAATTATAAAGAATATCCTTCACTCTAGTTATTTACTTGAAACATATGTTCACTTTATTGGAAAAGTTATTTTAATTCAATTTTAAATATTAAAAATTTATTATTGGTATGTCTTTCTCCTACTAAAGCTGATTCAATATTTTAAAAAAAATAGAACATGAAAGAGAAGTTTTTCTCTTGTCAAAAAAATAATGTTTGCTTTACAAAGAATTCACCTTGGAACTCACTAGAATAAAGGACCTGGTCTTTAATTTAATCTTCTTTGTGCTAATTTAATAAATATGTACTGTAGTCTCCATTTTATACACCAAAGAGCAGTGATGTGTGAAATTGAACAGATGTGGCATATTAAAGAACAATCCATGACATACTTTGCAAAGAAGGGAAAGAAATAATATTATTGAATGCTTACACTGTGCCACATAAATAATAGTGACATTTAAAGCTCACAACAACCCTGTAATGAACATGTTATTATCTCAAATTTTCAGTGAAAGAAACTAAAACCCAAAGAATGCAACTTAGTCCAAAGTCCTTAGGGAAATCCTAGCTGGATGAGATTCCTTATCATCTATTAGGTGTCAAAGTGTGTTCACTACACCCTTTTATTTCATATTAAAAGGGAATGCTCTTGTCTAAGATAGTACCACAAGGGATAATTATGAAAATCATTTTTAGGCATATAGTCAGCAGAATGTTGCCAGAGGTGCTTTTGTTGGTGGCATATTAGGGAAAATTTAGTAGTGGTAGAGATAGGTTCCCAGATTTCAAACTATTAATTTGGATGCTGCTTTCATAGGAGTAATAAGAAAATTTGGTACTGAACTTGAAGTTTAACTTTTGAATTTATTCACTATTCAAATGAATGTCACTTAGCTTCATAGCTCAAAGAGTAAATACTCAAGCCAGGGTGCCCCAGCTTAAATCCTAATTCTGTGAGGTACTACCTGCATAATCTTGAAAAAGTCACTTAATAATGTCTGGAGATTACAAAATATATGAGTTATTATTCAATAAGAATGTAAAAACTTCTACATAGTAGAACCATATACATGTTATCTACAATTATTATTGCATTTTCATATTTTAACACTTGGAGAAAACAACCCCCCATGTTGGCTCTTCAATGGGAGGAGTTTGCTATGATCAGGGTCCTACAAAATAGTGGATTTGATTTTAGTTTTGGCTTCAAGAAAGAAAAAACTAATTTAAAAAATATCTACCATGAAAGAGAGAACACAACCAAGTAGAACATATAGTATATAAAAAATCTCAGATCCAGAAAAAAGAGTAAGTGCACAAGAGGGCAGCTGTAAGGAGAGCAAGTAATAAATAAGCTTCAGAATACATAGTAAAGATTTTAACTGTAACTTACATTGAATAGCTGATTTGGAGAGAAGTAGTACTACACAGAATACCCAAAATAAACTTTTAGGCATTAGCCAAAGTCACCCACGTGCCACTAGCATTTTTACCACTAGGTAAAAGGTCTGAGAGCATAGACATTTAGGACGAATGCAAAATTCCACAAGGGTAGACATGTAATGAACAAGGAGAAGATGACTGGCAGAACTGGAATAATGAGAAAGATAGTACCATCCCGATGAGGATATGTTTGAGCCTTCATACCACTGAATGGTGTAATGTTATCCATGAAAAAGTATTAAAAGGGTATTTAAAATTACAATCAAACTGTACAATGAAATATATTTATATTTTATGCTCAAAATAAATTTTAATTCAATGTGTAATCTAGAGTTCAATTATATCAAGAATTGTGAAAGGTTTGAGATTTTACCCTACTTGCAAGCTAACCTGTGAAACTGGCAAAATTCATGGATACTCATGAAATTCTTGGGCCAGAGATGAAGCACTTAATTACTCACAGAAAAAGCAATCATGAGTGTATCAGCATATATGCACTTGTTACACTGCCCTCAATGTGCATGAAGTGATTTAATGGGCCCAGCAATGCCCCATTCAAAGCGAGTTGTGGTATAGCTAAGAAACACAGGGTCAAAGACCCTCTGCTTCTCCAGCAAGTAGCCAACTTTGGAGCAGGCAGCAAATTAGCCAGTCTGCCTTCCCCTGGTGGACAAGCAACTACATGGTAGTCATGCTGTAATTGTCTTGGCCTATTGGTTTCCTGTGTGACTAGCCACAGAAACTGCTCAGTGTTAGAACGAAGAGAAGCCTGGGCATCTAGCAAGAATGTAGAGGGATGCCCAAGACCCATGCTGAACCACTTCGCATACAAACCATGTCAGTATTTTCTTTTATAACTTCCTTATAGTAGGGAGTCAAAGGCCCTCAAATAGTTGCGTTAGCTATGCCTAAGCATTGGTAGAACCTACAGTTAAGAATCTTGTTCACAGCAGAGAATACAAAGAAAACCATCAACTCCAAGAATTTGTCTTAACAGAGGTATATTTTTCCTTTAGTGAATTGTATATTACACAGAGAAAAGTCCTGAGCATTAGTACAATTCAATACTAAAACTGATTATGCAAAATCGAACAATGACCCTAATTATATTTTAATTATTTCTTCTTGTCCTTATTTTACTACATATGTTCGATGACTGAGGCATATGCTCGGTCTGAATTCATATTTTATGCAGAGGTAAACCCTTTATAAGCATGAAAACTATTAATTTTCAGGAGCAAAACGAACTTGAACATCTCCCATTGTCTCCCTCCTTTTCAATCTTTATGATTTTTTAAAAACACATATTACAAACTTTCAGTACATATTCTTATTTAATCCCTTATATTTGAAACTTGTACCAGTTAATCAAATTGAAAATCACAGCTGTGGGCTCAACATCTAGTATCTATCTATAGTACAAATAGCGTAACAGTTACTTGTGCCAAGATAATGTATTCAGTAAGAATCGTTCACCTTGGTCATAGAAATCTACTTTTTTTTTAAAGTTATAAATGCATACATTTATATCTCAATTAGCACATATATTACTATAGGACAATTTTAGAGCTTAAAGGACAAATTCATAAAGAAAATATTTTATTTCTGAGTTTGTTACGAATTATGACGCTAAGAAAGATGGGAAATAGACATTTTTGTTAATTGATGTAAATGATGCCATTTCAACAATTGTATTCCCCAATATCATTGTCATTTCCATTGAAAAACACTGAAACAATAAAACAATGTGGCAACTGAAAAAATTTTCAGTATATCTTACCTAGTTCAATTTTTGTTAATGGAAATGTATTATAGGAAGTAATAAGAACAGGTATTATTAAGAATCTACTATTGTCTACACAGGTAGATAGATAGATCTGGAGATTCAAAATACAGATTTTCTATATATTTAAATACATTTAAAAATATGTATTATATAAAGTAAAATACATATTTACATACGTACCATCCATAACACTATTGAACTATTAATATACATAAAATATCAATAAATTATATTAGTTCTGTAGAATAAAAATATAAAATATTTATATTTTAAAACAACATAAAAATAAAATTTTAATTATATTATCTCAATAATAATTACAATCTTTAAATTCTGTTTTAATTGTTTTTTCACCCACTTTTTAGGCCTTTCCTTCACCATCAAAAAACAGTCATTGACTTAGGAGTAGACTTGGAGTAAAAGCTCGTGAAACAGAGGTGTTTACAAGTATTGAAAGGGGACTATTTAATAACGATGACAGAAAAAAATCACCTTAAAAATTAAAGGATTTTTCAGGAAGTCTTAACATTTCCCTCCTGGCTCATATTCTTAACACAGAGTTTAAAATTGCATACAGTTTATACCTAAAATAAACTGTAGTGCAAGCTGTTTCATGTGCCTGTGTGTGTGTGTGTGTGTGTGCATGTGTGTGTGTGTGTGTGTGAGTGTGTGTACGGCAAAAATAATTATACTCGAGTTTAAAGCTCTATTTATAATGTATTGGTCCTTAAATTTGAATAGTTGGAACAGTGATTATTCCATAATATTTAAGAAATTTTCCTTGTGGCAGTTATCATAATGTAGAATAAATGTTGTTTCATATTATTCTGCTTCATATTGCATAACTGGGGTATATCAATATTAATATTAATTTTTATTAAGGTATTAACTTATGGTATATTTATATGACTAATATTTATCAATGCTATTATTTATATTATTAAGTGAAATATGACCTGTTGCTATTAAGATTAACTATTTTATTTATATTACATCCAGGATATATTTAAATTGCATTATGGTACAATATTAAATTATAATAGTTTATTATATTAGTAATAAAAACTTACTAGAAAGACTAGTAGCTTTGGTTGTTTAATATGCCTAACAATTTTTGAGAAAAATAGAATATCCACATTGAACTTTAACAACTTCAACATTTTTAGAATAACACATCATGTAATAGTCTTAGTATATTTTGTAAATTTGGACATAAAGGAAAAGTATAGAATAGCACATTGTGTTAATTAGTGGAGATTTATTCTTGATGAAATTGCATTAAGAGAACAATGGTTCTTTCAGTACTACTGTAGTAATTTCTAATATAAGCTTCCTGGAAATCAGTAAAGTTATTGCTGTATAAAATGAAGAAAATAGTCATAGCACTTTGGGATGAAAAGTATTGACATCAGAATGATTCATTTCATTTTATAGAAATTAACCATTAGCACTTTTGAAATAAGAATTACAACTTGTAGAAGTGAAGCACATAACAATGTTAGCTTTAACAAACCATGTACCAGGGCCCTAAACACATACCAGGACTCTTTGTAATCTGAATATGCCTATGGATTGTTAATCACATACATGGTTACTCTTTCTACTGACAAAATAAAGAAAAATATTTCAAAGATAAGATTGAAAATACAAATGGATACTATTTCAAAACGGCATTAAAACCAATATGCTAATAAAACAATGGAAATAGATCTCACTAGGTATATGTTTGTATCAGTTACTTAAAATATAATTATTTCTATATTTGAATTCTATTTTTCAATCCACAAATAATATGTTTTTGAAAACCTAATTTTAATCAACTATTTGAATAATTTTATCTCTGCAAAGACGTCAAAGAATAATAGTTCTTTTCTCTATATAGTAATATTCCAGATTTCCTATTATGATTGTTCTTATTTTTCTTTCACATGGTAATCAACAAAACTGCATAAAGGTAATGTTATCACATCTTAATTAAAATAATGCATTATATTTGTTAGCTAACCTGGTAGAGAAAGGTATTTTTGAATATTCATGAATTCTTTCTATTTACCACTTATGTTTCCTTATTTTCAAGAATTTTAATGCTGGCAGTATATTAAATACTAGATATGGATTGCACTGAATTTTATATTTTTAATGGTTTAAAGGTGCTTATCTCAAAACCCTTATTTGAATATTGGCTTCCTAGTCTAGATATTTCCTGACAGTCTCACTTTCTTGGAGATCTTTTGCACATGAGCAAGTTCAACTGTTACCTCTATGTAAAATATTTCTAAATCAATATATTTTGTCTCGATCTTTATTACAAGCCCAGTCCTGCATTTCTAACTGCCAAGATTTCTTACATCCAGTATTTAACAT
Organism: Hipposideros armiger; assembly: GCF_001890085.2. Lineage (NCBI taxonomy): Eukaryota > Metazoa > Chordata > Mammalia > Chiroptera > Hipposideridae > Hipposideros > Hipposideros armiger. The sequence goes on along the minus strand of NW_017732107.1, from coordinate 383,660 downwards.
GAGTTGCCTAAAATCGTCATTATTGTCCTCATCCAGAGAAGTTGATCAGAGATGTCATTTTTAAGCTGAACTTCTGAACTTTGAAGGCCAAGAAGGATACAGCAAAGTGGAGGAGTCAAAAAGGCGTTCAACAGTGAGGGAAAGAGAATTACTAAGGTGAACCTGATAACACTGGTATTAAAAATAAGCGGCATTTGCAAAAGTTTGGAATTTTATGTATTTTAGATTTTGGTGATTTCCCAGTCTTTTGAGAAAATTTACTGTGGGAAATTCAGTGTCCTTCACAAGGTACCTGAGGATATTTAGGGCTTCAAATCATTTAGCCATTTCTGTCTCTCAGTTTTCTGCTTCTACTTAAATCACATGTACTCTGTACTCCCATGGCTACTCTTTCTCCTAGCTCTTGACTCAGAAACATAACAAGGGTTCTGTTTATTATTTCTTCCCCAAATCATTCACTCAAGCATGTAGCAAGACATACACCAAAGAAAGTTAGGTCGAAACAGTAAGAAACTCTCAAAATGTAATAGTTTTACAGAAAACTCTGATCTTAGGAATCAGGAACTTTGCAAAACTAGAAAATTGTCCCTGGACATATTTCTCATCCAGTTTCATTTATTTTACCATATTCTCTCACTATATCTTTTTCTCTTCTTTTTCCTCTTTCTCCCCTCTGCACAGATCTTGGGCATCTCCACACCTCCAAAACACAGAAATTTTGACTGTTTATGTTGCTATCCTTTATTTACCTGTGTTCAGTCTGACCTTCCTTAATAGTCGATTAGAAACGCTGCAACTGGGAAATTGCCTCTAGCGATATTTTTCTTGAGGTTCTAGTTCTCTATCATGCTCTCTCTACCATGCTTTCCCAATAGCCTAATAAAATAGAGTTTAAAATTGCATACAGTTTATATTATACCTAAAATAAAGCCATTTCGTATGCCTCTGTGTGTGTGTGTGTGTGTGTGTATGGTAAAAATAATTATACTCGAGTTTAAAGCTCTACTCCTAATGTGTTGGTCCATAACTTTGAATCATAATCTTCTGCTATCAGAACTCTTCAAAAAAAAAAAGTTCCATAGTTCTTAATTGGAAGTTAAGAGGGATATCAGTAGACAGTTCAGGGAAGAGCTGGAAAAAAATTAAGTAAATAAATAAATAAAAGTGATAAGCAGTACAAAATCATTACTCAACGGGCAAATTTTAAAAATCAGGTAAATTTGATTTATACATAATTTTACATTCTTCAGAGTAGCAATAATTAAAATGATTAATTTAATGTGATTTTCTGACATCTATGTGAGGACAAAGGTACTCTCATGTATACGGGTAGATTAGGTGGGTTGTAGCTTTTTCAGAAGGAAATTTATTAATATTTATTACATAATAATATTAACTTATTAAATTATATTATAGTATTAATAATAGCATATATCATTATACAATGTATAATATGTAAAGTGTGTGTTTATGATGTGTGACCTGAAAATTCAACATTTGAGAAGTATCCCATAGAGAGAAGAAGCATGATAGGCACGGATCCATGTAGAAAGATATTATCGAAGCGCTATTTAACGTGTCTGAAGGTGGAAAGTCTCTCTCTCCCACTATCTAGCTTGAGAATCCAGTAATAGAAATTCTACAAATTATCTTCTCTTACTCTCTCATTTTAAAGCTCAAGAAACAAAGAGGCGATATTAAAGTCATACTGCTGGTAATTTGCTCAGTGATATGGAATACGAATCCATTGACACACAGTTTCATTTTTTACTGACAAGAAATTTATGTACTGACATAAAATTCTCTTTTCAAAATTAATCTCTGAAGGTCAATCAGACATATACTCTAAGGATTCTTATCAGCATGCTTTATAAGGAGAGGAGAGATACATGGGGCAGGGGGCAGTGCCTCCTCTGTGTGAGAAAGACTACTTTCTATTCTACTTGATTAAAATACACAGACCCTGCTGTCAAAAGATGGCAGAATGAAATGTTTTTATAATAAATATTTCATTATAAAAATGATAATAGTCTTTATTAGGAACATTGAAAGACAGAAAACAGGGCCGGCTGAGTGGCGCATTGGTTAAGAGCTGGCTTGGGACGCCAGAGGGCCCCGGTTCGGATCCCACATATGAGGGCCAGTGACACTGCCCTCTACAGCTAAGATGCTGAACAACAGCTCAACCTGGAGTTGGGCTGCTGTGAGCTGAGTTGCCGGGCTGCAACCCCTGCTGCAGTGGGTTGCCATGGGTTACCTACCAGTGTATAGCCAGCAGCCAGCATGAGCGACCAGCAGCCACAGTGAGCAGTCGTCCAGAAGCCGGCAACTGATCTGCCTCACCCAGGAAGAGCGCAATGATGGTGCCAATTTGGGCCAGTGAAGCAACGTCCTCCACAACTAGACTGAAGAACAAAAAAACGACAGCAACTTGTCTGTTTCCCTTCCCGCAATTCCCCAGTGCTGTTTCAATTCCCCAATAAAAATCTTTAAAAAAAAGAAAAACACATTTTAAATATGATTAGTCTTATTGATCAGAGATAACACTTCAAAGATAATTACTATTGAAATGCTTTTAATGTGTGTGTGTACTTGCTTCATTTAAAAATGGGCTCACAGGGTGTCCACTAAGTTTTTCAATAAATTCTGAACATTTTTGAATGGTATGAAATTATTTTAATATTTTATATAAATAGTTACATAGTATCTTCTCAACTAGCTAAAGAATATTTATTTATTAAAGATATTATCCACGTTTGGAATTTGGTTGTTTTCCAATTAAAGAAATTCCCAATATAAGTCATACATCCATTATTTCCTCAGCAAATATTTATAAAAAATAGAATTTAAAATGAAAAATTTAAGGTTGTGTAGGTTGGCTTTATTTAGTTTTTGTTATGTGGACTTTAGTTTTCAAATTGTCTGGGCTATATATGCAAAAGTTATTTTCCCAACAGCATCTGTTTATCCTACAAATATATAATTCCTGCTTATTATTAAGTAAAAATGTAATACCAATTTGACAAATGACCTGTGATAAATCATTATTTTATTTTGCTATGTGTTGAGATTGAACACTTCAAAAGGAAGTATTTATTGGTTATCTGATCTGTGTTTCTTGCATTTTTATTTTTAGTAAGCATTTTATGCTCTTTACAATATTTCTTCCTTTCTTATTTTGAAAGTTTAGCATTAATGTTGTTTTTTTCTTTTTATTAAAATTTCCACATTTTTTTGGAAAAATGGGTAAAAATGTTTCCTGAGTATTTATTATCATTCTTGTTTTCTCTATAATAAATTACTTTCTGTTATTTTTTGTAATGCTTTCACATCTAAATACACTATGAGATGATCAACGCAGTAAGTCTAAGTTAACGTCCATTACCATACTTACCGCATTTCCCCATGTATAAGACGCACACTTTTCAAAAAATTTGGGGTCTAAAAACTGGGTGCGTCTTATACAGTGGTTGTAGTTTTTTTACTTGCAATTGACAGTGATGAGGAGGTGTATAAATATTATGATGAATAAAACTTGAGTTCAATAACTTTATGTAATACATTTTTTTATCAAATTTCGGGCCCCAAAATTAAGGTGCATCTTATACATGGGGAAATACAATAGTTTAAATATTTTTTCTTGTGATGAGAAAGAAATGTTACGATCGTCTCTACTTTCTGTTTTCATAATCAGTGATCTCAACCTCTTCTATTCATTTTGTTATTTATTTTCTATTGGCTTCAGAAGACTACTTAATTCATATTCATGACATAATAATAAATATTGGGTTGTCAGAAAAGTCATGACATATGTTTGTGACAGATGGGACTAGTTCATTTTTGGAAGTACTAGAGTCATTCACATCTATGTTATTGCTATGTCATTTGAAAGCTGACAGTTCTACCTTTATTCTAAAAATAAATTGAGCGATTTGGTTGAGTTTTGGAGATTTTACAAGTTAAAGATGGAAGACCAAACTGCATTTTTGCCATATTTTACTGTTGTACTTCCATAAAGGGAAGAACTCATGTCAAGCTTGTGAAAAGTTGCATAAAGTTTACGGTGACAATGCTCTACAAGAACGTCAGTACCAACGATGGTTCACAAAATTCTGTGCTGGTGATTTTGATCTCAGTGACACTCCTTGATCAGAGGAAGGCCCACCGAGGTTGATGACGACAAAATAAAGTTATTCATGGAGTCAAACCCACATTACATGACACGAGAGATTGCAGAAACATTGAACATCCATAATTCAAGTGTTCATGACCACCTGAAGGAGCTGGGATACATAAGCAAGCTCGATATTTGGGTTCTGCATGAACTCAAAAAAGTTCATTTGACAGCGTGTATAAACATCTGCAATATGCTCATGAAATGTGAGGAAAACAATCCTTTTTTGAAGTGCCTGATAACTGGTGATGAGAAGTGGATTGTTTACAACAATGTGGTTCGCAAATGGTCTTGGTCCCAAAGTGATGATTTGCCTCAAACGACATCGAAAGCAGACATTCATCAGAGGAAGGTTATGCTCTCAGTGTGGTGGGATTTTAAAGGTGTCATGGTTTTCAAGCTCCTAACAAGGAACCAAACAATCAATTCGAATGTGTACTGTTGGCAATTGGACAGTTTGAACGAATCCATCACCCAGAACCATCCAGAGCTTGTTAATTGTAAAGGAGTTGTGTTCCATCGTGACAACACGAGACCACGCACAAGTTTGATCACCTTTCAAAAATTATTGAATCTTGGATGGGATGTGTTGCCACATCCACCATATTTGCCTGACCTTGTGCTGTCAGACTTCCATTTGTTTTGCTCTCTTTAAAACTCCTTGCATGGTATAACGTTTAATGCAGATGAGGCTGTAAATCAGCACCTTTTTCAGTTTTTTTGCAAATGAAGACAGGTCCTTCTATGAATGAGGAATTATGAAGCTCACTGAAAGATGGCAAAAGGTTATCTAACAAAACAGGCAATATATCATTGATTGGTTTTTGTTCTTTATATAAATAAATGACCTTTGGAAAACATAGACAGAATACATCATGACTTTTCCGACAACCCAATAGCATTTTACCCTATGGTTTACTCATAAATTTAGCATTGGGCACCTTCCATATATTTTAATACCGTATTATATTTATTTTAAAATGTCCTTAGCTTTTAATTTCCTGCTCAAAATGAGAAATAATATAAAATGATCTTTGCCCCATATAATAGTATGTCTCATGCTATATTTTTTATGTGACTTGCCAGATATACACATATCCATCCTTTTGCATTACATTTATTATATTTGTAATTTTTCTGATTACTTAAGAGACAACATTGTCAATTCTATCAGTCAGTGTTCAGTGCTGGAAAAAGAAAATGTTCTAAAAATTTTAGGTAGGAAGGGAATTAATAGCCATGATTGGTTACTTACAATATTGTGGGAACACTTGGAGAATCAAGGATTCATGCTGGCCCCTTATGGACTATGTGAACATTTCCATTGTGATTATTAATGTATGAGTCATATTCAGAATTACTCAAGTCAAGAAGCATTAAATCACATTCAAGGCTGTTTTCTGGATAAATAAACTTCTAAATGCTGGAAAGCTAAAGTCAGAGCAGTCTGACCTTCTCCCAGGAGAGGTAGGGAAAGGAGTGGTGTCCATTTTGTTACTCATTTTGGTTTGATAGTAAAGATGTTTTTCATGGCTGCAAATGTCTTGAATTTATGTGAAAACTTCCTGGTTACTTCCTAAGTATTGATGTGAATCTCGAGTATATAAATGATGAGGCATTTTCTGTATTTGGCAAAAGCCTACCATGAAAAGGAAGGGATACCCATAGTTTCATGATTTCCTAGGGCCCTATGAGCTGAAGGAAGTCCTGCTTACTATGTTATGTTGACTCACCCTCTTTTGTAAGTCTTGCATCTAATAATTTTTGTGTTTGAATAAGCAATTTATTTAGAAATTAAGGAAGTATGTATGTGTGTGTGTGTGTTCTCTACACCAATCAAGAACCAACTAAGCAAAGAATATAACTGTATTCTTTTTTTCCCTTAAAATTGTTCCATAAAAAATACAGCATCCAGTCCAGTAAAGAAGCATATACGCAAAATAGTAATCTCATGCATAATTGAAACATACAGCAATTTAAACTAAGATATATAATTGTGTATAATATATATCAGGGAAATACAGGGAGAAATAGGATTAAAAATACCTGTGAGGTAAATAAAGTCGTGCCTAGATCGTAGAACTGGATTATATTTTTATGTTTCCAACTTTTCAGAAATGTGTTTAAAGTTTAAATTAATAAAACATTCAAACTAAATCGGTTTTTCTATTCACACTAAATTAAAATTTTATGTAAAATATCGGGAATTAAATGTCAATTTCAAAACCAGCTCCTTTAGATTTTGTCTCACTAGAGTATAAAAGTATGAACATCAAAGTAAGTGAGGATGAGACAAGAACTCCTTTTTTTTTTTCTTTTGTACTGGAGGCTGGACATTTGAGATCAGGGTGTTACATGATCTGACTCCGCTGAGGGCCTTCATCCACAGTGCAGACTGCTGACTTTTCATTGTATCCTCAAAAGGCAGAGAAACAATTAACTTTCACTCCGGCCTCCTCATTACCCCCCCCAGCTTTATTGAGATTTAATTGACACATGACATTATGTAAGTTTAAGATGTACAACTTGTTGGGCTGGCTGAGTGGCTCAGTTGGTTAAGAGTTGGCTTAAGAGTGTGAGCTCTGAGCAACAGAGCCACTGGTTTGATTCCCAAATGGGCCAGTGACGCTGCGCCTGAGATGAGCTGCCAACAGGTGGCAGGATAGCTCAGCTGGTGTAACAGCAAGACTGCCTGTTCAATGGTGGGCTATGCCCACTTGCTACTAAGACTGAACTCGGCACCTTGAGCTGAGCTACTGCCCAGATGGCTCAGTGGATAGATCATGTGCTCGTAATAACGAGGCTGTTGGTTCGACTCCCACATGGGATGGTGGTTATGCCCACCCACAGCTAAGACTGAACACAGCACCTTGAGTTTAGAGGCCACGAGCTGCCGAAAGGCAGCCAGATGGCGACTGGCACCCTCCACAACGAAGATTGAAGAACAACAACTTGGCTGGTCCCCTTTCCCAATTCCCCAACACTGTTCCCCTCCCCCAATTCCCCAATAAAATCTTAAAAAAAATGTACAACTTGTTGATGTGATACATTTATATTTTGTAAAAGAATCACCACCATACCATTAGCTACCAACTCCATCTCCTACCCCCTCCAAATACCATCCGACTGGGCTTAGGGTTTCAATAAATGAATGTGGGGGGACACGCACGTTCAGTCCATTGCAACCCCTGAAGTACAGGTTTTTTCAAAACTATTTCTAATCTCTCTGATTCAGATATGCAGCTTGGGCTCTTGCTACATATTATTTGTTCCTTAGAACATCCTGTGAGAAAATTAGGTCAGATGCCACTTCATACAATCTCAGACACTCCCTCTCTCTAGCTCCTTTGCTCTTGCACTCTCTCTTAACAACTTTCAAATATACAATACAGTATTATTAACTATAGTCATCATGTTGTATATTATATCCCTATGACTTATTTATTTTATAACTGGAAGTTTGTACCTTTTGATGCCTTTCACCCCCCAGCCACCGGATCACACAGCAGCTCAATTTTAACTTTATTTGTGGAATCTGTTTTCCATAGTAGCTGCACCAATTGCATTCCCACCAACAGCGCAGGAGTGTTCCCTTTTCTCCACATCCTCACCAACACTTTCTTGTCTTTTTGATAATAGTCATTCTAACAGATGTGAGCTGATATCTCATTGTGGTTTGACATGCATTTACTGATGATTAGTGATGTTGAGTACCTTTTCGTGTACCTGTTAACTATCTGCATCTCTTCTCCAGGAAAATGCTTATTCAGATCCTCTGCCCTTTTTTTCTTTTTTCTTTTTTTTTGCTGTTGAGTTGTATGAGTTCAATATATATTTTGTATATTAGCCTCTTATCAGATATATAATTTGAAAATATTTTCTCTCATTCAGTGGGTTGTCTTTTTATTATATTGGTGTTTTCCTTTGCTGTTCAGAAGCTTTTTAGTTTGATGTAATCCTACTTGTTTATTTTGGTTTTGCTGACTTGGACAAGAATTTCTAAAAAATTAAAATCTGAATATTATATTTAATGTTTTTTGGACATGGTAGAGTCCCATTATTCCTGGATCAGCTTTCTAGGAAAGTTGTCAACTTTGAGTTTACAACTGTCTGATTTCCCTCTCTCCCATTCTCCTTTTTTTTTTTTTTACATGCAATGCACATACACTTTTTTTCACCTTATAATTTCATGAAAACTTCTCACATCTCTATTCATTTGGTTACCTATTTGTCTCATAATAAGTTTGAGGCCTGGCCTCTTCTTCTGAGATATTTCTATTTAGTTTGTGTATTTCAACTCTTTATCTCAAAGTGATCTTACCTCCACAACTTTTGATCCCAAGAGCCATTCATTCCATGCACACTTCCTCCAATAAAAGCCATTAATACCTGCAGAAACCTGTGCCATTGTTTCTTACCTGGTTCATTATAATATGAAAAACAATTTTTGAGCTGGTTTGAATACATGCACACAACAGAGTGAAAAACTAAAGATGGGCTAATGATGAAGTCTGTGGCCTGGACAGTTGCTTTGATGAATGAAATAGTGCCAGATTATACATAATCACAACATATTTGGAAAATAATAGGAAAAAGCATACAGAAAACAGAAAATAATATTTAATCTTTATTATAAATATTTTTAAAATCAATAAAGAAGACGTGAAATTAGGTTGAAATATACCAAATATTTTATTGACATTACATAGAATGTAATAGTATAATTTACATATATATGTGAGGAATCAATGATACCTTAAATGTCTAAATTTATAATATGTAATCAAAATAATGAGCTATAGTACAACAAACTATTTTTTTACAGTTATCTTTGGTAATTATACTCAGAACAAATATTACAAAAAAAACCAAAGGAGTATGTCATAATGAAAATGAAAAGACATACTGTGTTGTGATTCAAAAAGAATAAGGCAAATATCCTTAATTTAAAAAGTTTATAATCTATAATATTGGTAGTATAGAAGGAGCAGGGAACAGGTGACTAAAACTATACAGGGAGAAAAAAATAATATAGATATGCTGAAATAATATACAGAGGGAATTGAAACCATCTGGGGTGTTAAGGAAACACTTGGACAGGTGGCTGTCTATAGATGCTAGGGTATGAATTTGATTTACATAAAATCATTTTCCCAGAAATTTGTTCATCCTGAACCAGCAAGGTCATTGAGTTGAACAAACTGTAAGCCTGTTAGGTTACGTAGTACATTACAGTAGTTTGTTTCCACAGACCTGTGCAAAGTGAGGACACGATTCTGAGCGGCATGCGTTTCAGTTAATGCAGTACCACACAAAGTGAGAACTGCCTGTGCTTGATAATAGATTATAATTCCATATTTTTACTATATAAAATTATTTTATATGTAACAATTTCCTTACGGTTTGTAGGAATCGATATGCTGTGTGTATGAGTATGTGTTTACTTTTATGGACTCATGGACTACATTGTCCAAAAATAACTCTCTGGAAATTACTTTCTTAAGAAAATTATCATTATGCTCTCTAGCTTGCTATTATTCTGAAGAACATTATGTGGGAAATTGTCCCATCCATTTCACGGATATTATGAATAATTGGATTCTAACCAACAATAACAATGATTTCCATAGAAATTTTGTGTAATAGGCTGGTAAGAACTAAATTGACCCACTTTCAGTGTATGTCATGTGTGGCCGATGCCTTCCAGTGTTCTCTATTAGAAAATTTTAATAAGGCCAACGGTGATGCTGTGCTGCAATATTCAGCTAACTGATAGGGCATTTTAAACATAGCCAAGTTTAGTACTACTTAGCCCAGCAGCCAGTATTCCACAAGTGCTGTGCCAAAGGAGTTTATCATCCAGGATGTTCCCACCAGATGGTATTCATCCTGTTATATGCTGCAGTGCCTAGATAAGCATAATAATATCATGCCTGCTACTGAATTCAATAGTGAAATTTGTGACGTAAATAGAAATAAAGTAATGAGGCAAAGGTGTAATAAAATCTGTTGACAGATAATTCCAGTAATTTTTTCTACTGTGTGCTGCTCTGTTTAAGAGAAACAAGATTGAAAATATAAATTAAGACTAATTGAAAATATATTTTGTGCTTTGTTAACTTCTGCAACATTATATATGTCTTTTCAATACTCAAAAATTAAAATTTTCAGTGTGAAATTAAGACTGTGTAGATGTGATTACCCCAAAATATTACCTAATGCTTTAAACCTTACAAAATTTCTGAGTGTTCTTGGCCAAGGCATTTAAATCTCAAGATGGCTACTTGTTTCCTATAATGAAATTAAAACTGTTTCTTTGTTTGTCTTGTTGTTTTGTTGTTATCTGTTTTATATACCACCTGAAACCGATGTAACTTGAAGTTTACTAACAATTGTCACCCCAATAAACTTTAATTAAAAAAATAATAAAGAAATTAAATCTGGGTTTTCATCATTTTTTCTAATACACGTACTATTAGTAAAGGACACGTTTTTTCCATCACTAATATACTGGCTATTACAAGGAAGTCATAATATGCTAGAGACAATCATATTTCTATTACAGAGTGAAATAATTTTGTTATAAAAGATTTTTATTATACAAAATAGTTGTAATTGGTAAAGTGCACATCTTGTTAATGTCTCATAATAATCTCACATGTACCTGCTTTTACTAATTCTCAAACAGCAGAGGTTATTCATACAAAACAATAACATTTATTTTCCATTGAGGATAATGGGTTAGCATTTCTTTTTTTACTTTTTCAATAGAATTTGATAATTTTTTAAAATTAAAATTAATTATAGTGACAATGGTTAGTAAAATTACATAGGTTTCAAATATGCAACTCTGTAGTACATCATTTATATATCACGCTGTGTGTTCACCACCCAGAGTCAGTTCTCTTTCCATCACCATATGTTTGACCCTGTTTATTCTCATCTACCATGACCCGCCCCCCTTACCCTCTGGTAACCACTAAACTACTGTCTGTGTCTATAAGTTTTTGTTTCTTTGTTTGTCTTGTTCCTTTGTTGCTTTCAGTTTTATAACCCACAATGAGTGAAGTCATATGGTTCTCAACTTTTTCTGTCTGACTTATTTCACTTAGCATAATAATCTCAAGACCCATCCGTTTTGTTGCAAATTTTTGCATTCTTCATGCAACACTTTCTGAAGTCCTTTTTTCACCCAATAACCTGTCTTTTCATGTAAGCTGATCTTTAATAATATATTCACTGGAGGGTGGCATCAGCAAGATGGAGTAAGAAAGCCCATGCTTCCTCACCTCACAAAAATCAGCAACTAGACAGCTTTCTACAAGTAAGATAGCTTTGAGAGAACATGAGTCAGGTTAAGAAGCTGTAGCAGGGCTGGCCGAGTGGCGCATTGGTTAAGAGCTGGCTTGGGATACCAGCTCTGAGCAGCAGAGCCCCGGTTTGGATCCCACATGGGGGCCAGTGACACTGCCCTCTACAGCTAAGATGGTGAACAACAGCTCAACCTGGAGCTGGGCTGCCGGGAGTCACCTGCGATGGCATAGGCTTCAGCCCCTGCTGCAGTGGGTGGCCATAAGCTATCATGAGCGGCTGGCAGCCGGTGTGAGCTGCCAAGAGCCGCTGTGAGTGGCTGTCCAGAGGCCGGCGACCGATCTGCCTCGCCCAGGAATACCCATGATAATACCATGGGCCAGTGAAGCAACATCCTCCACAACTAGACTGAAGAACAAAAGGACAGCAACTTGTCTGTTCCCCTTCCCCCGATTCACCAGCGCTGGTCCCCTCCCCCAATTCCCCAATAAAATCTTAAAAAAAAAGAAGAAGCTGGAGCAACATAGCGAGGCACAAAGAAACAAGACAAAAAACAGTGAATAAGTATACAGAAAGGGTAGGAAGAACAATTTGATTTGGCCTGTATTATCTCATCCCCGGGCCAGAACAGCTAGGCCCAAAGGAACTCTCCAACCCATGAGTACCCTTCACAGGGAAAGCAAAGCAGGGCGAGCATCCAACTTCCCCAGACATTCAGGGCACTGCCTAAAGGACCCACCTTGGTTTCTCTGCATTCTCATCACATTGCTGGGGAGATCTGTATAGCTGAGACATCTGGAGACAGCTGGGAACAAAGAAGAAGGTGAGGGCTCTGAGCCATGCGGCAGGGGCCTGTCCTGCAGCTGGCCCAGCAGCCTTCACTGCTCAGGACCTCAGCAGTCATCACAGCTGCCATAGACTCCAAAGACGGAGACACACTGTGTACTCCAGGAGAAGGAACTGATGCTGTGTCATCCTGAGTCTGAGCCACCATCCTCTTGTGCCCCCCACCCCCTGGTCCCCAACTGCACAGCACGTGGAGACTCCAGAGCCACAGTGGCTCTGAGTGTGTCTGTGCTCCAGACCCCAGCTCCATGGCTGCTTCACTGGTGTCCATGCCTCGGAAACTGGCACCACTGCCTCAATGGGCATACCTGTGCCTCAGACACTAGAGTTACCCTCACGTTGCACAGGCTTGCATTTTGGAACCTGCGGCCACAGACCCTCCCTACATGCCCAAGCTTTGGACCCCAGCTACACCGCCACTTTCCTGGTGTCAACACCTTGAACATCACCACAGCTCGCATGCCTGCATCCTGGACACTAGTTCCATCTCCTCAGCAAGGATGCCCAAGCCCAGACCTTGGAGCCACCGTCACTCAGGGTGGGCCTGCACCCCAGCTCCAAGGCTGCTCTGTGAGTACCCTGCCTCACACACTGGTTCCACTGCCATAGTGGGCCCACCTGCTTCCTGAACACTATAGCCACTGCTGTATAAACAGGTCTGTATGCAAGCCAATCAGGATTCCCTTGGCCATAACTGTCTCCCATGGTGGAAAAAGAGATCAAAAGGACCTCAGTAGCCTTCAACACCGAGGACCCTGATAGCCCTCCCTATCACCACGGACACCTGAATCTTTCTTTAGCCACTGAGGACCCTCATAGTCTTTGCCAATGCTGACCTCAGCTGATGGGTCCCCATGAAGACTCTGCCACTGCATGCTCCCCAGAGTGGGAACCATTTCACCCCACCCACACATAGGTGAAGATCTGTCCATTCACACAGATGTGAAGGTCTTTCCCCACAGAAACCAGTCTGTAAAGCCTGGAAGAGTTAACTGCTTCCTCAAATGCACAGACATCAATGCAAACCTACAAAAACATGAAAAATCAAGGAAGGAAGACACCTCCAAAGAAACACATTAATTTTCCAATAACAAACCCCCAAAAATGATGATCTTCAAACTGCCTGACAATGAAATTTTCAAAAATAATCTTAAAGAAAAGCTCAATGAGTAAGAAGAAAGCTGGAGGTGTCATATTCCTTGATTTCAAGATATATTACACAGCTATGGGTAGGTGGGTGAGCACAGTAAATACCATATTTCCCCATGTATATGACACACCCTTTTTCAAAAAATTTAGGGTCTAAAAACTGGGTGCGTCTTATACAGCGGTTTGGTGATTTTTTTTTTTTACTTGCATTTCCCAATTTTTGTAAAAAAAAAAAAAAGTACAACCACTGTATAAGACGCACCCAGTTTTTAGACCCCAAATTTTTTGGAAAAGGGTGCGTCTTATACATGGGGAAATACAGTATTTGGACTTACTAAGTTTTATATATAAGATTGTTCTTAAAATGAAATGTAAAGTAGAGAAACACATGTTTGGAGTTGAGGAGATTGGTAAGAACTGGAGATATAAATTTGTAAATTGCTATATAATCAGGATGAAATCACAAGATGAGAGCACATAGAATTTAAACAGGCCAAGACCTCAGCATTTGGGAACTCCCCTTAAAAGAGGATAAGTGGATGAACTAGCAAAGGTACTAGTATTAAGAAGAGGTACATGTGAGGCCAAACTTTTATGTTATTATTTTTGTAATATAGTATTTTTTTGCCTCTTTAATTTTAAAGATAGTAGTATATCAAACTGCAATAAAAACTGGATTTATACACCAATTTTACAAGAATGTGATTGGATTTAAACAACAAATATATGAAATATCCTAGTAAATATTTATGAACTAACAAAAGAATAATAGAATAAAAATCTTGTATAGCATTCTATAGATTGTTCTGGACTTTTAGAAATAATGTAATTCTCAGACATACATTTATATTTAATATTAAATTCATGTTTATGCAATTTCAAAAGTAGTAATTCTGCTTATATAGTGTATTGGAAACAACATACACAACAAGGCAATGATATACAAAATGCTTTAATGTAAATATAATTATTTAAAATTCTTCCCAGGAAATAGTTAAATGGATTATAATATTCACGATGTTATTAATGTGACATTTTTTAGTTTACTTTGATTTTTTTTAACCTGGAGGAGAATACTTGGTGGATGGAGTACAAGTTACTTACCACATGTTCAAGGTAGTCTGTTGCAAAATTAAATGTCCATCGTGGTCTGCACACAATAAATGAGAAAACTCATAAGTAAGTGCCCATGTATGTATTGCACTAAGGGAGCAGTCTCCTAGTTTCTGCAGAGCCTTCTTCTTTCCTGCACTCTGCAAAGGCAGGATGGAGCCACTCAAAATTTGGTTTGTATATCAAAATTAAGGGTGCCGGGCACACACCAAGAAAGAATCAAGAATGTTATTACTCACAAAATCAGAGTTTCTAGGGAAAGCAGAGTAGGACCTCCGTTTCAGAGTAGTTGCTCTGAAATGGTTTGAAAGAACAGAGAAAGGAGACTGGATTGGGGTTTTTAATGTGGTGAGGGGGTGGGACTGGACATAATATTTCCAATTGCCAGCAGGGCTTTGCAGGGTTTGACTCTCAAATGTGGGTCGGGAAGAAAAATGATGGTGAAGCTTGGAAACTGACAACAGTCAAACTTTAAAACTGAAGTCAGACACTATTATACTTGCTATGTAGGTATTGTTCTCAAAGCACTGTCGGGTTTATTATTAACACAGGAAATCTATCAATCTTTTATATGTTTGCTTTAATAAAATATGAAAACTATATAGATGAATCAAATCTGTCAGCATCCTTATTTCAAACTACTAGTTGCCAGTTGTGATTTGTATATTAATGGTATATTGAGAGTTATTTATGTCAGTAGGTATTTTGATAAAGGGGATATCCTTGAAGAAAGAATTTAGTCTGTAAAATGAAGATTATGAAGATAAAGTAGAGGGTTTAAATGATGGAGAGTGACAGGTCAAACTTAATCGGTGATGAGAAAATAAATTTCATCAACAAAGGGAGTAAATAGAGTACTAAGGTTTAAAATGCAGATGTTTGTAAAGTAGAAAAATAAATCAGAAACTGAAACACAAATCATGAAAAATGTATAATAAAAAGTATCATAGTTTCATAGAGGAGTTAGACATGTTAAAGATATATGTTTTTCTGGGGGCTGACAGAAATATGATATAGCTGAAACATAAAACAAGAGTAGGAAAGAGGAGATATGCCTTTATTATAAATGTAGATATGACTGAATTTCAATAAATATATTTTCAATAAATGAGAAACCTAGACTCAAGGAAGCAAAATGAAAAGATATCAAGAAATGACCCATGGATATAAGATTAAGGGCACAAGGCAGGAAGAAATGAAGAGGAAGTGGTGTCTTAGAGATACTTATGGAAAAGTTAAGAGGGCCTCTAGTGTCACAGGGCCTGGCCACTAACCAGCCCTGTGCATTTTGTCTAGACACTTAACTCTTTAGAATATCAAATACCTTACTTGTAAAATTAGAGAGTAAGATTTCTGCAACTCTTGAGACTTTTCATTCTATCTGATTATTGCTGTGCATCTATGACAAAAAATGGGAATACTATTCAGCAATAAAAAGAAATAAAATATTAACACATGGATAAATCTCAAGACATCATGCGGAGGGAAAGAAGCCACACACAAAAGACATTGAATTATCCCATTTATATGAAACTTCTTAAAACAACAGCCTATAGATAGAAGAACAGATCAGTAGTTTCTCAGGGCAAGAGGTGGGGGCAGGGATGGGCAACAGGGAATGTTTTCGGGGTGATGGATGTATTCCACATATATTCCAGGTATAGACTGTGGTGGTGGCTACACGAGCCTCTAAATTAACGCGTTAATGAACTCTGCTTTTTAAAAGGAACATTCTATGGTATGTATATTATACCTCAATTAAGCTGTTAAAAACAACTACCACCACAATAAAGTAAGTCATAATATATCATAATACCATTAAAATCCTCCAGTGGCTTCACATAGGTAAACTCTCTTGTTAAATCTCAAGTATATAATATAGTTTAACTATAATAACCATTATGCATATTATATCTCCAGAACTTATTTATACTGAGTAACTGAAACCTAAAAGGGAGAGAAATTATTAGATTTTCTGAACGGTCTTTCCTTACAAGTATCAACTATTTATACTTAATTGTTAATAAAGTACTAATCTTATCCCCTTTCTTATTTGCTTTAGTAAACTATCAGCCATACTATGCAAAAACGCTTGAAATAGATTGTGTGTTTTACTGCTGTGTTTTCAACAGATGTCTAGTTAATTGGAATTTCTCATAGGCCAATTGTGTTAGGCTCCTAGAAATATAGAAAGATCACAACACACCTTTCCTGTTAGCTTTTTCTTAAGTTTTGTATCGAATCTCCTCCAATTGCATGCACTTATTTAATTACTAATATGTATGAGTATATCTTCCTTTGAACTTTATTAGATGGTGCCTTTAACATTCAGATAGGTGAAAAATAGAAAATGGTCCAACTCTGGAGGAGAATCATGGAAAGAGGAGAGGCAACACTTAAACTGTATGACAACACAGCACAAAGGGGTCAATATTAGAATTTATTGGTTTTCTAATAACCATTGATTTGGGATATGGAAAAAGCAAAGAAATGAGTTCATTTCTTAAATGCTAAACTTGGGTATCGATATAAAGCCATATTTATCAAATTTTTAAATGGTACAGCTTTATCACATATTTTTACAGATCAGAATTCCATATTATTTGATGATGTATTATAATGGTGTAAATATAATTCAGTGATATTTATTATATTTATATGTAATATAAATAAAAATGTATGTCTATAATTTTAGCAGATGATAATCTTGTGTATGCCCAGATCAGACCTCTCCTTTGAACTCCAGGTCTGTTTTTAATTGTCTCCTCCTTATTCCATGTAGATATTATTCTGTTCTGTAGTTCTAAATCCTCCAATGATTTTCCTTTTTAGTCCAATTTAAAGCCTAAAGTATTACAATAGCTCAGAATGTCTTACTGGTCCCTAGAGCATATATCATGGATATATATATATATATATATATATATATATATATAGCCTATGGTCAATTTATTTATATATATATATATATGTGTGTGTATATATACATATATATAATATACATGTGCTTGTGTGTGTCTTAATTACAAAAGTAATCCTAATTTCCCACTCAATCCTGCATTTATGCTCTTTGCAATGTGACTTTGCAGCTTCTTTCCGTGAGAGGTAAAAACCTATTTCTCCATGACCTGCTTCTGTGATTTCCTTTAAATTAATAAAGTGTGTCTGAAGTGATGGTGTGCAACTTTTGAGCCTAAGATTCAAGAGCCTTGCCCACTTCTATTATCTCTCTTGGGTACCTGCCTCCCTAATGAGTAGAAACTAATCTAGTCTGATGGAAAATAAGAGATCATTTGGAGAAGAGCCCATTTGACTTAGACCAGCCTACAGCCAGCCAAGCTTCAAATAGATGAAAAACAAACAAAAACCCAGACAAATGTATCTGTTGTTTACTTGATCCAGAGCCAAATGTATACACATGGTGAGTCCAGCCCAAACTAGAAAAGCTATCCAGTTGATCCAAAGACTCACGTACAATATAAATGCATATCATTATAAGGTTCATGACAAGTTTTTGTTTTGCTTTGTTTTCTTTTTGTTGTTATCACTACTAGCCCCCAGAATATTGAATGATTTATAATTTATTTTTAGAGCTCAATAAATCATTAAACGTATTTGGTATTTGTAAAACTTTAATTACAATATTTTTTCAATAGAATATGTGGCTTCCAAATAGTTATTATCCATACTGAAGTCTTTTTTTTCTGAATATAGTTTGAATATGCAGACTTTACTTATTGACAAGAAAATAATATAAATTACAGAAGCTTTAATGTATGTCAGTTGCAACAAATAAAATTTTGTGGTGTTTTTATTTCTTTTTTTATTTTGGTGAGAGTATAGGATACTGAATCCCCATCGGTTGCTGAAATGAGTGTAGACTGATGCAGATATTCTGGAGAGGAGAATGATAGTAATAAGTGAAATTAAATATATTGGGTTGTCAGAAAAGTCATGACGCATTTTTGCAACAAAAAACATAGAAAAAATATGTCATGACTTTTCTGACAACCCAATATTTGTTTTATACCAAGCAATCCTTCTCCTAGGTAAATATCCCAAATAAATCTTGAAACAAGTATCCAAAGGAACATTGACTAGAATGTTCACCATTGGTCTGTTTGTTGGATGTGTGGTTGTAGAGGCAATGGAAACATTCATCAGTAGCGGAATAAAAAAGTAACATTTGGTAGATACACACTCTTAAATAATATGGCAGTTAGCAGCAACATACAAGGTGAACAATTGGGAACATGTGTACAGCTTAAATCATAGTTCCTAATGAAAAATAAATTAGAAAGAGAATAAAGTCCACATCACATTACCATTTTATTTTGTATATTAAAATCTACAACCATAAAACAAAATTATGTATTTTACAAGAGCACACAGACGTAAAAAGATTCTCATTAAATACATTAGAATGGTCTTATATTGCAAGCAGGGAATGGAAATAGTGAATGAGAATAAAATGGAATGAATGAATAGATTAATAACGTATGTGAGGAGTTTGGGCAGACTAGTGTTGGTATTGTCTCACATATGGCCTATGGTAAATTCTCTGTATCTGTGGTCCAGAAAGTTATAAAGTAAGATAACACAGTCAATTGTACACATTGGAGGTTTTTTGTTTTTTTTTGAGAATACCAGAAAGACTAATTGATATTTACTTTTATAATATCAGTTGATGTGAAAGGATAAGGCTCCTTCCTGTTTTGCAAGAGGAATTTATTCTGTAATTCTTTGACTTTGTAGCTTTAAATTGCTATCTATTATTACACTTAACTTATATTAGTATGTAAGTGATTCTGAACAAATTACTTGATTGAGGATTTAAGGGGAAAGCTTTAGTGCTACTTGAGAAAAACACAGGATTCAAACACTCTAAAGTATTACAGAAGCTCTTCTTTAACCACCAATATTTGATATTTAATTTCAAGCAATTGTTTTTTGTCTGCTAAATTTAATATAGAATGGATATCTCCTGTATTGGTTTGTGTTCCTATGATTATAGTCATTGAATTTAATCTAAATTTAATGACATTTTCTATTCAAAAGTATTATAATTTTTTTCAATTCATTCCATTGTGCTTTCTATCTTCATCACGCTATTGATTTTTCTCTTTTCATACTGATCACCAACAACCATATTTTCAATATCCAGGACATTTTTTTCTGAACATTTGTTTATCCAACCAGTTGCTTTCAACATAGTTGATTCCCTATTCTTTTTTGAAATAGTTTCTGATTTAACTTCTTAGTCATTGGATGCACCTTTGAGTTCTCTGTTTGTTCTCCTTAATGGATTCCCCTAGTCTCATCGACCACTAAGTACTGGAGCAGTCAAGATTCAGTCCTCGGTCTTCTCTCAATGTGCCGTTGACATGTTCATTTAGATTTTGCATAGGCATTTCAAGCATAAGTTCAAATGGAATATTTGATTGCTACTATATCACCCATATCTGTTAGTAGTCTTCTTTATCTCAGTTAAAGTCATCAACATTGACCAAGTTTCACAGTCCAATAATCTTGATTGTTTCATTTTCCTATCCTGCAGTTTGTACTTGTACATTTATTTATTGTCAAATAAATGTTGACATTTCTAGCTACAAATTATATTTCAAATGCATTTATTTATCTTCATCTTTACTATTAAATCACTATCATCTCTAGTTCGAATGTAATAGTCTTCTAATTTATCTCACAGCCTCTTCCTTCTTCCAACCCCCAGTTCAGGGGTTGGCAAACTTTTGAGACAGAAGAGCCAATCCTGTTCCTCACAACAATTTAAAAATTATTTGAACTTTGCTAACAATTGTCACCACAATAAACTTAAAAAAATTATTCGAGCACCATAAAAGAAATGAAATCACCATTATGTGAATAATATCCTTTAAAAATTTTACAAATGAAACTATGATAGTTTTATTTTCATTTTCAATTTTACTTCGGAGCTACATGTACGTACCCAAAGAGCTAAATGTGCCTCGCGAGCCATAGTTTGCCAACCCCTGTCCCAGTTCATCACACTTAATGTAAATCTCTTCTCTCAAAACATTTCATGGCTTTTGCATTGCTCTTCATCACCACTATTAAAGGACTGCATGATCTGGGCCCTCCTTTTCCTTAAAACTAATATGTGCTATTCTTGCCACTTTTGTTCTCCAGCTACACAGATATATGCTCTCTTACTGAAATTACTGATTTTTATTCTGTCTCCAAATGTTTGTGTATTCTGGCCATTTCATATAAATAGACTCATATGATGTGTGTGTGTGTGTGTGTGTGTGTGTGTTAGGTTCTTTTTTATTTAGAATATTTTCAAAGTCCATCAAAATTGTAGCATGTATCAGCTCCCCTTTTTATGACCAAGTAATATTCAATTGTTTTGAACTAACATTACAATTTAAATAACTTATTTGATAACATGCTGATATTGGGTTGTCGGAAAAGTCATGACGTATTTTATCTATGTTTTTCAAAGGTCATTTATTTATATAAAGAACAAAGATCAATCAATGATATATTGCCCATTTTGTTCGATAACCTTTTGCCATCTTACAGTGAGCTTCATAATTCCTCATTCATTGAAGGACCTGTCTTTATTTGCGAAAAACTGAACAAGGTGCTGATTTACAGCCTTATCTGAATTGAACATTAGACCACACAAGGAGTTTTGAAGAGAGCAAAACAAGTGGAAGTCTGACGGTGAAAGTTCAGGTGAGTATGGTGGGTGTGGCAACACATCACATCCAAGCTCCAATAATTTTTGAAGGGTGATCAAACTTGTATGTGGTCTCATGTTTTGCGATGGAACACAACTTCTTTACAATTAACAAGCTCTGGATGTTTCTGGATGATGGATTCATTCAAACTGTCCAATTTCTGACAGTACACATTTGAATTCATTGTTTGGTTCCTTGGTAAGAGCTCGAAAAAACAACACCTTTAAAATCTCATCACACTGAGAGCATAGCCTTCCTCTGATGAATGTCTGTTTTCGTTGTCGTTTGAGGCGAATCTTCACTTTGGGACCAAAACCGTTTGTGCACCACATTGTTGTAAACAACCCGCTTCTCATCACCAGTTATCAGTCGCTTCAAAAAAGAATCGTTTTCCTCATGTTTAATGAACATGTTGCAGATGTTTATACACGCTGTCAAATGAACTTCCTTGAGTTCATGAGGAACCCAAATATTGAGCTTGCTTACGTATTCTAGCTTCTTCAGGTGGTTGTGAATGCTTGAATAATGGATGTTCAATGTTTATGCAACCTCCCATGTCATGTAACATGGGTTTGTCTCGATCAATGCCTTTGTCGTCATCAACCTCAGTGGGCCTCCCTAACCGAGGAGCATCATTAAGATCAATATCACCAGCCCAGAATTTCGTGAACCATCGTTGGCACTGATGTTCTGGTAGAGCATTGTCACCATAAACTTTATGCAACTTTTCACAAGCTTGACACGCATTCTTCCCTTTATGGAAGTAAAACAGTAAAATATGGCAAAAATGCACAGTTTGGTCTTCCATCTTCAATTTGTTGTAAAATCTCGAAAACTCAACCAAATTGCTCAATTTATTTTCAGAATGAAGCTAGAACTGTCAGCTGTCGAACGAAATAGCAATATCATAGATGTGAATGACTCTAGTACTTCCAAAAATGAACTAGTGCCATCTGTCGCAAACATGCATCATGACTTTTCCGAAGACCCAATATTTGTATGAAGCTAAAATAACATGCAATGTTTCCTTATCATATTATAAATCATGGGACACAACTTAAGTGTCTATCTAAAGGGAGGTGGAAAGGAACCACTTTCTGGATTGTGTAGTAAGGATCTCAAAATCTGATCATAAAAGCTATGAGAACCATAGAGAAACTATAAAAACACATTTTTCCCAAACTACGGAAATTAATCAAAAGATTATAACAATCTGAGGAGAATTTATTCAAGAAATATATGTAATCTCAGTATGAACAGTAAGTTTGTGCCATTTGACTTATGCTATTCCCATTACCACACACCAGCCCTATGGAAGCTTTGAAACCAACAGGTAGCTTCATAATGAGGTAGTAGCTGTGAGAGCCAGCAGCCTAATACTCACTGAAGAGATCAAAATGGGTATAGCCCTCCCCCAAAACATCTCCCCATTTAGTTCTAACCATCTGAATAGTGAAACACAGCACATTTTAGGGCTATACAGCTGTTTTGTATGATACTGTAATGGTGGTTACATGACACTGCATTTGTCAAAACCCATAGAAAGACATAGCAAAGTAGCAAAGACAGTGAACCTTAGTGTATGGAAATTAAAAAAAAAAAGAATTATGAGGTTGACGAATCCCAGAATGGAATACCAACTATGAAAAAAAAATACTTAACTATATTATCTGAAATAATATCATGGAAGGGTGGGAGGATGGTACTGACCTAAGAAACTTCAGGAATGAGTGGAAACTGTGAGAATAAAGACTAAAGGGTCTTTAGACAAGCAGTATACTCCAGTTGGCAAAGTTGTTTCTCAGTGGGGCAGGTTAACAATTCTGAAGCTGCCTCACTTGTGTATTGGGATTGAACAAGTAAGTAAATGGATGGTGGATGGTGGATAGTGGGTGCTAGCTTTCTTGCTGTCGGAGTGGAATGTTACAGACAAACAAGGTTGGGGAGGCTAGACTGAACCATGCGATGCTACATTAGAGTTGGAGACATGAGCATGAATTCATGTTTAGCTCAATATAGGTACAGATGAATAAATATAAAACTAAATGTATATATAATATTACATATACAAGTATGATATAATATAATACAATATATAATATAGTATCCTATAGTATAATGTAATATACAGTATATTATATGTATGTTTGTGCACCTGTGTGTATGTGTGTGTGTGTGTGTGTGTGTGTGTGTGTGTGTGTTCTCATACTAAACAAAAATAGAGTGGTCCTATGAAACTCTTCACAAGCTAAAATAGTGTAAAGCAAAAAGCAATTACCAATTATTTATATCGAAAACACAGGGAGTGCTCCCAGACCCCAAAAATAACCTACCAAGTCATATCAAATAACACATAGAACCTAAAATAACATTAACATAGTAAAAGCAGGAATGTACAAAATAAGTGGAGATAAAGCACAGATGCTCACAGACACCCTTCAAGGCTATCACAGCTTGATGCTGAGATGCTGAGAGTAGTTCCTGGGGAAGGAGCCTCGAGGTGCCCTCTTGATGCTTGGGGTGAACGCTGCTTTTATAATGGGCTGCTGCAAAACAAAGGCTGAATGCTGTTTTCACTTTTTGCCTGTTTCAGAGAAGCAAAAATCCTCTTCAGATTTCTTTCAGTTAGTGAAAACTGGTACAAATGTAGGTCTTTTTAAAAAGCGAAGTAGCCTAATGTGACCTTTCAAAAAGCTGGGGATAGCTCTCTATATATTATAATAATAGTATACACATATATGTTTACAAGATCTGTTTGCAGACGGCCTAGAAAAGGCAAAGACACAAATTATCTCTGGTATACTAGTAAAGTCTTAAGAATTATACAGAAAACTATTAGTGTTAATAATCACCTAGTTAATATATTGTTCATGCACAAAATTTACAAGAAAATGCTTTTTTTTATACACAAATGCTGGAAGTTTTTCAGTGAGAGTCTTTCTAGTGATTTTTATATCAATCATAATCATTGCTGTCTTCTCATCATTTTTTCTAATAATACTTAAATACCATACATAAGTCATTTGCTAAGTTTTGTAATGTATTATTTTGTTAACTTCTGAGCATTCAATGATTATTATCTCTGCTTCACAGAAGAGTAAAATGAGGCTCAGATAGTATACCAACTAACATCAAACCTTGGGTCATTTAATTATTTACATCTGCTTGTATTTAAGAAATGCTGCAGATATCTAAGAACTATATAAAAATTAAGTACTCAAGATTCGATAAATGTCTATTGATCTGTAGTCAGTTATATTATGATATCTGAATAATAATATGATTTTGAAACAGCAAATATTAAAACAATTTAATTTACATTTTCCTTTAAATTTGGAAGCACAAGCAAATGAATTGAACATGCATTGCTGAATGAAATGTGACATCATTTTTAATTCAAATGCCTGGGATTGTTTGTGTACATTAATGTTTACTAGGACATATAATGTATGTGCTGGGCTTTCTAAATGGTTTCCATCCAATTTCATTTTCTATCTCATTTAGTTGAGAAGGCTGTAATATCAGAAACTATATTGCCCAAACTCTCTTGCACTTAGGGATTTCCATTAAACATTTGTGTACTTTTTTTTTTAAAGATTTTTATTGGGGAATTGGGGGGGATGGGAACAGTGCTGGGGAATTGGGGGAAGGGGAACAGACAAGTTGCTGTCATTTTTGTTCTTCAGTCTAGTTGTGGAGGATGTTGCTTCACTGGCCCAAGTTGGCACCATCATTGCGCTGTTCCCGGGCGAGGCAGATCAGTCACCGGCTTCTGGACGGCCGCTCACTGCGGCTGCTGGCCGCTCACGCTGGCTGCTGGCTACACACGGTAGCCCATGGCAACCCACTGCCACAGGGGCTGCAGCCTCTGCCGTCGCCGGCGACTCACGGCTGCCCAGCTCCAGGTTGAGCTGTTGTTCAGCATCTTAGCTGTAGAGGGCAGTGTCACTGGCCTTCATATGTGGGATCCGAACCGGGGCCCTCTGGCGTCCCAAGTCAGTTCTTAACCATCGCGCCACTCGGCCGGCCCTTGTGTACTTTTTTGAGACTTGGAAGCAAAAGGTAGTTATAAGTCACTTTATTGCAGTATTTGACTGATACTGATGGCAAGTAACACCATGGAAATATGAGCCATCCCTGGGACATTCCTCCACTCTATAGTTTTGTCTCCTGGCTGTGAGAGGTAGCTATGACAGCAGCAGTGATTTTTTTGGTTCTGGTTCACCCAGTGTAAATCAGCTGAGCTGTAGTATGGATCACTCACTTCCGTAATGTTCTCGCAATCTTTCCAGGAGGCTCAGAATAGGCCTGTTTGTCAGTACTTACATCTATTTTGTTAACACCCTGTACTAAATCCCTTCCTACTTAAAATGCCTACACTAGTTTGTTTCCTTTACGCAACTGATTAATTGCATGTATTCTTTTTACTTCTACTAATGTGAATAAAAAAATAAAGGTATGTATATTAGCATACACAGCAAAATCCTCTTAAAATATTTACAGAGCACCACCTACTTATTATGTCTGCTGCTGAAGATGTCACTCTAGAGATGTACCCTTAGATTCAGTCTACAGAGGAGAGAAAAAGAATTGCACTTTTGAGAGTCAGCAAACTTGAGATCTTTTTATTGACCCTACAGAACCTGCTGGCACTTGTGGGCAGCCCAAGTTTCACCTTCAGCCTAATTCAGAGAAACAAAGCACTCAAGAGCCATGTTTCTTATGACAATTTATAGTATTTTCTCAAAATCATTTCTACCTGGTATCCTCCAAGCTCTCTAACAATTGTGACATGATCTCTATCTGATTATAAAATTCATGTAGCTTCCAGTTATTTCTGAACTTCTGGAAAAATAAGTGCAACACGTTAAGTGTTTGTATATATTTCTCATAATATCTACCTACCCAACATGAAAGTACATAAGAGTTGAGTGAGAGATGGAATTTTCTTCTCTTCCCTCTCAACGCATCATAACTGCAGTAGTATATATATAACTCTATGTATAAAGACAGTGCATATTATTTCAGGATGCAAAGGGGAGACATAGACTGGGGCCATTCTACCCTTTGGACAAGTAAAATAATGCCTTTAATCAGTCTTGAACACAGAACGAGAGGGAAAGTCAGTTAAATTTTCTTTCAGGTTACTCCATATTTTATACAAATTCTGTTTCATGTTTCAGGTACTTGAATATATTTCTCATGATCTAGATACTATTTCTTTTCATACTTAATTTTCTTATTGTGATAAAGAGAAAAATATATGTTTCTTAAATTGTTTGTGAATAGCTCAATAACTCTTTTTACTGCTAAAATTGATAGTTGAAATAACCATTCTAAAACTCAGAATATGTATCACCTTTAAAATCAGAATAAACAAGTGTGAGCTAGTTCAAAGGAAAAGTAAAACTTAGAAAATTCCACAATTTATTTGACACTGTGATAATATCATTTAAATTATAGAATTTGTATCATAAATGACTATGGGTTTAACTTCAGTGTTCTTAAAGTAACATTACTCAGAACTATCCAAGAATCTCACTTCGAATGAATGATTAGTCAAACTTGATGATTTTGATAATAGATGTAAGTTTCAAAAGCAGATAATGGATAAAACTTTCTATATTTCATGATTTTTCCCTAGGTTGGAAATTTTCTAAGATGATCTTTTAATGTTTGTCATTTTAGGATTGATTATACGAAATTCATTTTGTGTTGAAAGGGAAAGTGAAATAGTTAATATATTTTCTGTGTGTATTCATTCATTGTATTTCTCTTACAAATTTTTACCAGAATACATCCTATGATCTTCATTTTATGTTTGCAAAATATAACTCTAGTTAATTTTAAAGTTTAGTAGTTATTTTATAATATGTGATTTACATTAGTAAATTTTACACAGAATTAATGATGTTAGAGAATATTTTTGTCATATGAAGTTGGAAATCCCTTGAAAATGACTATGACTAGAAAACAATACAAATTTGAAATTACTATAGATAGAAATAAATGCATACATCCATACATGCATGCACACATGTCACGTTCTAATGTGAGTTACTGAAAAATCATATACCTTATAACTGGAGAATGACCAAAGTTGCATCATGATAATTGTCACCAGTTAAAACTAGGAGCATGTTTTTTGAGTCTTGTAAAAGTATTATTTTTCTTTGTAGCACTTTTCTGCATCCTCATCATGCTCTATTTTTTAAAAAAACCAAATAAAATAATGTACAAGGGCATTAACACTTTAGCACTTTAAATATCAGTATAATCCTAAACTATTTTATCCTCACCAATAATAAATTCAAGGTCATTCCACCCAGGTCGAGGAACATTATCCAATCTTCCATAATAGTAGTGGCTTCTCTAGAACTTCTCTAACAGAAGGGAATCTGATTGGAAGGGGAGGGAGGACCAGGGAAGTTGTTTGCATGAAATCATTAGCTTAATATTGACTATGCTTGTTGATGTGTTATGGTGGAGTGAAGATTACATCTCTTGTGTGAACCCATGCTTGCACAACAATCAGAATGCTTTTATTTATATTATTTATTTGGGAGAGTGTAAATTCAAGTTAATAGAGAGGAGGGGTAGGGTGGTAACAAAGCTATTTTTTGGCCACCCTTACCAGGAGAAGAAAAATAGAATAGACACCAAGAAAATATATCCTTGGGCAATTGGATGGGCTTGATCACTTGGATAAATAACCTACATCAAGGGGTCCCCCCTTTCCTCTGCAGGTGCCTACTTTATTGTTGCAGGAATGAAATATCTAATATCATAATAAATCTCTCCAAATAGAATGTCAAATTTCAACCTCAAAATGTATAGATTAAATCACCCTTCAAGATGTGATCTATAAAATAAACCCTCTCCACAAACCAGTCCAACAATTGCTCGATAGTTACTTCACATTCCAAAACACTCCTTATCTTTTCATGCTGACTTTTAGATGCTTCCCCATTTGTAACATTTTCTATACTCAGTGAATTGATTTTTTGGGGGATTTTTTTTTTTTTTGCCTGACTTTCAAAACGGACTGATCTTATCAAAGTCTAGGGCTGCCTCATTCACTTTTATATTGCAGCATGTGGCAAATTTTAGGGCCTCCAGATATACTTTTCACTGAACAAAAGAATAAAGCACAAAAGGAAGTAGGAAGAGAAAAAATAATAATAGATTCTACCAGTAATGTAAAAAAGGGCAACTTTTTAAGTGATTTAGTTATTAATTTAAAAGAATAATTTTGTTTTAATATGTATTATAATAAATACGAATTAAAAATTTAGAAATTTAAAATTAATATAAATAAACTAAAGATAACTTTTACTTTTTTTACGTGTAAATACCAAATTTCACAATATACTTAAAAAAATAGTGACACTCCCTGTTGCTGTTTAAATCCAATCATCTTTATAAAAATCAAGGAATTACATATTTCTTTGTATCATCTCTACAGCAGACTTGTGAGGAAACAAGCCAGAATATCAAAACATATTAAAGAACCGGTATCACAACTTTAAAATATTGGTTGGAAGCAATTAAATCTTAAAAACAAAATATTACTCCTTGAATGTTTTTCAGGGTTAGTCTGCCAGTTAAGCTTTCACTTTGTTTCTGCAGGCACCAGGCACACAGTCTGCTGTCTTCTTTCCCCGCTAGCCCACAACTCATATTGCTCCCACCTGGATTCCTGTTTTGCTCACGCCTGCAGCAGACTAGAATGCTGTGTCTTCAGCTTTTTTATTTCTTATTGGTTTATAAAGATAACACAGAGACAACTTTAGTTGCAGCCAGTTTACTGTTAATTCCTAAGAGGAGATAAAGGAGAGCAACAAAACTAAGCTAGCTTAAAATATTAAACATATAGAAGGACATTTTGAAAGTCCCTCATAACTAACATAACTTGTTTTTTCCGTAACCTCTAGTCCATCCCTCACTTTTGTAGTTTGAAAGTTTAAAAGATTTCATGATACTGTTGTATAATAATAAGTCAGGGTTTCTTTTTCCCTCTTCAGCACTGCGCAAGCAGAATTCTAAAGATAATCCCCTCTTTACAAGATTGCTTTGCCTTTGTTACTCAGTCCAAGGTTAACCTAGGTACTGTTGGAAAGTGATTGTGCAGGTGGAATTAAGGTTATCAGTCAGCTGACAATAAAATAGGCAGGTTATTTAAGGTGATATAGAATGGACTTACGGTAATTACAAGAGCCTTCAAAAAGCAGAACAGGAAGGTGGGCGAGTCCGTTTGAGGTGAGACTGCTGAAGAAATCTGGAGAGATGATTTAGAAGGGGAGTCACAGTTGGTAAAGGGGGCCGCATGGAAAGCATGACAAGAAAAGCAGGCAGTCTTTCACAGCAAGCATTAGCTGAAAATGGAAGCCTTAGGCCTACAACTGCAAGGTCAACAACATTCTGCTGAATGAGTTTGGGAGCAGATTCTCTTCAGGGTCTTCTGACAGATGCACAACCATCTGATACCTTGATTGCAGCTTTGTGACACCCAGAGCAGAGAAACCAGGTTGCCAAACTGTATGTCCAACTTACAGAATTATGAGATAACATGCTTGTGTTATTTTGACGCCACAAAGTTTGTGGTTATCTTTTATGACAGTTATGAAAATCTAGGAGTACCAAAGTCCTACATTTAATCTCTGTAAATTATTTTGGCCATGCGTTTTTAAGTATTACACATACATATAGAGTGAACTAGAAACACTTAATTTGTTATTTGTAGATTTAAATATATTTGTTCATTCATTCAAGAAGCTAGGTTGCTTGCAGATGGAACATAATTGTCTGAAGACAATGGATATGTATTTTTAAAGCATTCATTTTTAATTTTATTTTTAATTAGAAAAGTGACACTTCAGGCTGAAATTACTAGAAACCCCCAGTAAGTAAAGGAGGAAAAGAAACTGAAGAACAAGAAAAGAAATGATAAATTTGTTGCAAAGCAACAATTAATTCAATACAACATGATTTTTGTACATGCGTGCGAGCGCGCGCGCGTGTGTGTGTGTGTGTAAGTGGAAAAACTTACAGAGAAATACTAGATTTTAAGTCTTTCAATCTTTTATCCAACAAATTGAGCATGTATTTATTTGTCACTGGAAATTCAATGGTAAGCAAATGGATCTCTGGTGTCTGTTTTGTGAAGCATTTAGTCCAGTGTGGAACCTGAAATTTAATCACACCATCATTGAAGTGTTATTATAGTCTATGCAGTCTAGTTAAGGCCTTACCATCTGATTTCAGGAATTTAGTTTTCATGCTATAAACAACAGGAAACTAGTGCACAATTCAATTTCATATCTTAAAATTTTCTGTTGGGAAAGGAAGTGACACGATCAGATTATGTTTCACAAAAATCACTCTAATGGCTATAGGGTTAAATGATTGGGGAAGGGTAAATCTGATGGCGGAAACACTGAAAAAAGTTATGATAAGTGAGTGAAAGATGAGACAAAAATTAGAAACAAAATTCAATGAGAATTAAAATAAAGGGTGAATTCAGATATTTAAGAATTCAGAATTCAGAATATTTAAGAAAAAAATAACAACTGATTTGGAAAATTATTGTATGCAGGGAAAAGAGAAGAATATGGAATGATTACGAGACATGTACTTGAGCAAATGGCTTCCATCATCTGAGCTATATGAGAGTCCATAAGAATATTAAAATTAAAATTACATTTTTAAATTAGAATTCCAATGGGCCATGCAAATGGAAATATTTAATAGTCAACTGTGGTAAGCTAAATAATGGTCTACCAAACATATCCATGTCTTAACCCCCAGATCATGTGAATTTAGATGTGGTATAGAAACAGCGCCCAGTTGGCACCCCCATAATAGAGGCCTCTACAGGTCCCTGGCCTCACCTTTCCTTGACTTACCTATAGCTCAACAATGGATCATCCCTCTGAGGCTTAAACTCAGAATGTCCCCTGTCCCACCCAGTTCTGTTTTAGAACATTACCCTGAAATTTACGATTAATACCCTTAGGCTTATTGATCACAATCTCAGTGGTCTACCAGGCTAACCCTGTCATTGTTCCTGGGTTGCTGACTCCACCTTAGAATCCATGGCCACAGGGAAGGCTCCATGCAAACCCCCCCCCATCCCCGCCCCTTCCCCAAACATCACATAGCCTCTGGAGGAACGCCCAGAGTTTCCTTTAAATATCCTAGGTTGGTCTGAGAATATTAAGGCAGTTTTTGGAGGTGTTAACCAGCTTCCTTTTCAGACCACTGGCGCTCTGATAATAAATGCTTATTCTATAGCCCAACTCCTATGTCGGTCTATTGGCTGAGCAGTCAGGCAGCACAAGCCCTGGACTCGCTTGATCTCCGGTTTCAGTTTCTGGCAACCATGAAGGGATGTCTGCAGTGCTACTCTGGTAAGTCTTTTGGCTTGTGGAGGGTCTTGGGAGCTGCCTGGGACTGCGTGGATTCCCTGCCACAAGACCGACTTCTGGAAGCAGCTGCAGAGCAATTTTACCATCCGAGATGGGGTTTGTGCCAGAGTCCACCCATCACGGACACCTTTTTTTGCTCAGTTGGAATAGAGTAAGCGTTTTCTGTTTTCTGCCTCAAATTACTGGTGCTGAAAGCAGGGTGGCCCTGGTGTGCGCAGCTGGAGGATTTTGCACTCACCATCTGGGTCTCTCCTCTTTGAGGGCCGTCTAGGGGTCATACTGACCCATTGGCACCAACAGGTGAGGTTGCAATATCCATCATGGCATAAATACCCCCACCATTAAGGGGCTCTGGTTGCAAGCTTGCTCTGGTTCTGGTAAGCGCACTTGTGGTTGGCAACACTGTTCCCCGGAGGCAGGACCCATCTGCCGCACTGTTAAAGCCACCACATATGGTTTCTGCCTTTGGGCATCTGGTGGTCTTAGGCCTTATCTGGTTTCTGGCTTTAGCCCAAAGGCCAATGGTCTGATGGTCTACAGACCTTGTATATGGAGTAAGATAAGGTCTCATGAAAATCTGGCACCTAGCTAGGTCTGGTTTATCTGGTGTTTGGAACCAATCTGGTTTTTCTGGCTTTTGTCTGTCCAATCCAGGGCATACTTGGATCTCTGTCTCTGTGTGTAAGTTTGTACTAAGAGCAGCTGCATTTGTTCTTGCTCAGTAATGGGATCTAAGGTTTCAATCCGTGCCGGGAGCCCACTGGGCAAAGTATTAGGCCATTGGCAAAACTAAGGCTATGAGCCGTTGACCAAAAATAAATTAATGTTCTATTACAGTACTGCTTGGCCAATGTATATATTACATTCTGGAGGGCTCTGGTCACTCAGTGGTTCATTGAATTATTTTACTATTCTGCAAATGGAAATGTTCTGTTAGAGGTCTGGTAAATAGGATGAAATTTCTTATGTATAAGCCTCTATGATAGACTCTGAAAAGAAGGGAATTAAACTGATAGTTCAGAGAAAAGGGGACTCCACCCATCTCCTAATCCATTTATAACCAGGAATGCCTGAGGCTTAGGTAACTGAAGGAAAAAAGAGACACTTTTAAAACCAAGAAGCTAAACCAAGCCAGACTCCCCACCCCCACCCCTACCCAGCCTCTTTGAAATTGTAGGGGCAATTGTGAAGTCCTAGGTTCTCTATGCAATTGTCAATAATTCTGTTTATATGTATATGACTCTGATATCTGTGATAGTGTTTTTTATAAAATATAATGCTTTATCCTCCTGATGGTATTACCAGTTTATAATATTTGATTGGCTTAAAGAAAAAAGGATTAAGCGCTGATATAAAATTTGAATAATAAAAACTAATCCAAGTACTTTTCAGAATCACAGGATCTAAGGAAATATTTGACAGTAAGGCTGGTTTAACTTCTGGTTAAATAAATATGTCTTTTAAGGTTATTAACATTAAATATGGTATCTTTTGTTTTACCTGGCTTTACAAAAATTCATGTTGTCTCTGTCACAAAATTGATCAAGAAAATAGCTTGGGTAATAATTACCTTTGAAATCTCATAGAGTTAAGAAGTAATAAAACGTTAACTGAAATAAGGTTTCATGAAGCTTTTCAGTAATAATTATATATACTGTGGCTGTTTAGATGAGGTTTCTCAGCATCTGTTGGTAAGTTTAAGATTTCAGTTCTACTAAATTGTGTTAAATGATAAAAATTATTGAATATCTAAATATTTCAAAATAATGAAATACTGAAATATTATTAGGTAGGTCTGAGTTCATCTATTTCTGGCTTCTTGTCACAGGAAAGCTAAAAGACAGGTTAATATCTGTTAATAAATATATCTTGTATTTTATTACAAAACCCTATACTTCTAAAGGTTGCAAAATGTATTGTGGATTTGCTAATGGAAATATTGGGTACTTGCTTTTAGTTGTCAGTAGAAACTAAGGTTCTGAAGGTTATGGATTCTAGTTAACATGAAAGGAAATGATGTATTTTTCAAGGAAGGTATAAGTTGTAAGGTACTGTTCCTCCTGGAAGCCAGCTCAGCCGTTCAGTGACGGGAGCACACTCCGCATCCTGCTTGGCGTGAAACCCAGCAGGCAATACATCATCCATATCCTGCTTGGTACAAGTAGAAATTTTCCAAAAACCCCCGGCCGTTGCCCCCACCAGCCATTGCCACCGGTTACTTACTCCACTCTACAAAAACTAGACCCTTGCCTTAGTCGGGGCTGACGCCTCTCACAGCCTCAGCCCGGCCGGTTAATAAACTTGCTTGCTTGAATATCGGTGTCTCTCGCCCCTTCTCTCCTCCGCGAACCTTTCATTTTGGTGCCGAAACCCGGGAGGGGCAAGACCAGGAAAGTGCTGGGTCGCCCTTACCCTCCTCTCCCTCCCTTGAGCTCGATTCACGCTCTGGTCTCCCTCCCGGACCTGCGGGGGAAACACCTGCAGGGGATTTCTGGCTTCCATTGCTGACCTCACAGACACCAGTAGGCTAGTCCTATTTGTGTGAGTACGGATTCCCTGCTCTCTGTCTCCGCTCGTTAGTCCAAGACCTAGCGCTAGGCCAGAAGACTCCCTCGTCCTACGAGCCTAGACCCTCCCAGTCTGGGGACCCCACCCTGAGAGGGGTCTCTCGCACTGTCCGGATTAGGATATCGGAAGGTGGGAGGCCTCCTCCCTTTATCCTCTTCCTAGTGAGGATTTCTGTCCTCACCCATCTCTTAACGTCTAACTCACACCATGGGCGCCTCCTCGTCTCTCCTGCCTAAGGGCACTCCCTTAGGCTGCCTTTTGGGCAATCTAGACGCCCTCGGCTTGCAGAATGAAATTCGGTCAGAATGCTTAATTTACTTTTGCAACACCACCTGGCCTCAATATAAATTAGATAATGGATCTCAATGGCCTGAGAACAGAACCTTTGATTTTAACACACTCTTAGGGACCTAGATAATTTCTGTCATCGCAATGAAAAGTGGTCAGAGGTCCCCTATATTCAAGCTTCCTTTGCTCACTGATCCTGTGCCTCCCTCTGCCAATCCTATTCCACCTTCCAGATGCTTCTAGCGCACACCAAACCTCCGCCGCTTCTAAGATGAATCTTCCTCTTTCGACCTGGCTGTCCACTCCCGCCCCTCCCACTGCACCCCCTCCTGACGCACCTGAACTCGTCGCCTCCAACCTCCTTCTCCTCCTACAACTCAGTCTGAAACCTCAGGGCCCTCGGCCCCGAGTCCCTGGGAAGACACGACTTCCGTTCCAGGGCCTCCTCCTCCCCTCCCCGCAACTCACCCGTTCTCGAGCGCAACCCGCTCCGCTCCTCCCGCTCCGGGAGGTGGCTGGAGCAAAGGGCATCATTAGAGTCCATGTCCCATTCTCTCTCTGTAATTTTTATCCCGCCTCACTGAGGCTCTTCAGAAACACTAGAGTAGACGCCTCATCTCCAGAAGGAAGAAGGAATCATTATCCTTAACACTCATTTTATCCCACAGTCAGCTCCAAACATCCGGAAAAAAATGAAAAAGGCTGAGGAAGGCCCTCAAACCGCCCAACAGGACCTTTTAGCCCTGGCCTTCAAGGTCTTTAACAATCGAGACGAACAGGAAAAAGTAGAAAAGCCCCCCCCCACTCACCCCCAGAAGATCAGGCAAAATGCCAGCTGCTGGCGGCGGCTATTAGGGGCTCCGAACAAAAGGGAGCTCCTAACAAGGCACCAAGAACGTCACCAAGGAGCACAGAGAAAGCCTCCCCCGCTCCCCCCCGCACCATGTTTCAAGTGCGGCAAAGAAGGACTCTGGGCAAGAGTTTCACCAGTCCGCGGCCCTGGCCCGGTCCCTGTCTTTCCTGCAGTAAGAGGAGACATTGGAAGGTTGACTGTCCTTCCCAGGGAAAAGGCGCTTCGCTTTCCCCCGCGGACGACAAGTCTCATCTCGCCCTGCCAAACATACTCAGCCTTGCCGCTGAAGACTGACAGTGCCCAGGGCCCCCGATCCTATCTCCCATCACTACCTCGGAGGCCAGGGTAACGCTTCTAATGCCAGGTAAGCCTATCTCCTTTTTGATAGATACAGGTGCCACCTTTTCCGCCCTGCCTGAATTTTCTGTCCCCACACACCCCTCCCAGGTTTCTGTTGTGGGAGTTGACGGCTTAATATCTCAGCCTCTTGCAGCCCCCTTACTATCATGCACCCTTTTTAACATTATATTTTCACACTCCTTCCTGATCCTTCCTCGATGTCCCACTCCTATACTAGGAAGGGATCTCCTTTCCAAGTTTAAGGCCTCACTCTCCTTCCATCTCCCAAACCCAGAGCCAGCCTTCTCCTCCTCCATCCCGCCCTCTCCTCATCTCCCCTCCAACCTCCTCTGCCCCTTCAGAGGTCAACCCCCTCGTTTGGGATACCTCGACTCCTTCTCTCACCAAACACCATCCTCCCATTAGGATTCAGCTTTGCGACCCCTCTAAATTCCCAAACCAGCCACAATACCCCATTTGCCTACCCCATCAAAAGGGACTCAAACTTATTGACAAAACTCCTTGTTCAAGGCCTCCTAAGACCAGCCCATTCTCCATACAATACCCCCATCCTGCAAGTATGGAAACCCAATGGGACATATAGATTGGTCCAGGACCTCCAAGTCATCAACTCCGTGGTACTTCCCGTTCACCCCGTAGTCCCCAACCCATATACACTCCTGTCTCTCATCCCTTCTACCACTCATTTCACAGTATAGACCCCAAGGATGCGTTCTTTACCATCCCCCTCCACCCAGACTCTCAGGACCTTTTTGCATTCACTTGGACGGACCCTGACATCCTACAATCCAGACAGCTGACTTGGACGGTCCTCCCACAGGATTTTCAGGACAGCCCTCACTTCTTTGGCCAGGCACTTGCCTCAGATCTGGCCTCCCTCAATCAAGCCCCCAGTACAGTTCTACAATATGTAGATGATCTACTTCTCTGTAGTCCCTCACATACCCTATCCTTCCGACACACTGTCTCCCTACTAAATTTCCTAGCCTCTAGGGGATATCGGGTATCTCCCACCAAAGCCCAGCTCTCCACTCCGACTGTTAGCTACTTAGGAACTCAGCTCTCCCCCACCCAGAGGGCTATCACTGCAGATCGGACAGCTCTCATTAGGGACCTCACACCTCTCTTCCCTTGGACTGGCAGGGTTTCTCCACATCTGGATCCCTAATTTTGGTCTCTTAGCTCACCTGCTCTACCAGGCTGCTAAGGGTCCCCTTTCAGAGCCCTTAGACCCCGCTGTCAACATTGTCCCGGCCTTCAGAGCTCTTCAACAAGCTCTCCTCTCTGCCCCTGCCCTCTCCCTCCCAGACTTGTCTAAGCCTTTTCTCCTCTGTGTAACCGAAAGACAGTGTATTGCCTTCAAAGTACTGGGCCAAAACAAGGGGCCCCCCTTCGGGCCTGTAGCCTACCTGTCAAAACAGCTAGATGGCACAGTGAAAGAATGGCCCACCTGTCTACGCGCCCTGGAGGCAGCTGCCCTCTTAGCTCAGGAAAGTAGGAAATTAACCTTTGAATAAGATTCAACTAACTATTGGTCACACAACCTCCAGGACCTCCTCTTCTTTACAGCTATGAGCTACCTATCACCATCAAGAGTACAGCAATTTCACACCACATTCATAGAAACACCCAACTTCAAGGTAGACAGAAGCCCTCCTCTCAATCCAGGGGCCCTTCTTTCTGACCCCTCAAACTCCCTCACACATTCCAGTGTAGAAATCCTAGAACATCTTAAACCCCATTTTCCTAACATTGTAGCAGAACCCTTCCCAGACCCAGATCTCGTCTGGTTCATCAATGGGAGCTCCACCACTCAGGATGGCACAAAACCAGCAGGATATGCCATCGTCTCCCTTACAAACACTGTAGAGGCAAACCCCCTCCCCAGAGGGACGACCTCACAGAAGGCGGAACTGATCGCTCTCACTCGAGCCCTAACTCTGGCCAAAGGAAAGAAGGTCAATATCTACAATGATTCTAAATATGCTTACCATATCTTACACTCTCATGCAGCCATCTGGCAGGAGTGAGGGTTCCTATCCACAAAAGGGTCCCCCATCACAAATGCCCCTCTCATTCTCCATCTCCTCCAAGCGGCCCATCTTCCTGACAGGGCTGGAGTCACACATTGTAAGGGACACCAAAAGGGAAGGAGCCTCATCTCAGTAGGTAACAACAGTGCAGATGAAGAGGCAAAACAAGCCTCTGAATCCCCTGCCCCAGCTAACCAATTCCCTGCCATGCCACAAACACAGCCCCACTACTCCCCATCCGAACAGGAACATCTCTCGGCCCAAGGGGCCATCCTCCAAGGAGATTGGCTCTTCTCCAATGGGCGATATATCCTCCCCCAAGCCCAAGCTAGGGAGATCCTAACAGTCATTCATCAATCCCTCCACATCGGGTTCAAGCCTCTATACCATCTTCTAAGGCCTCTACTAACCTGTCAACATTTTCCTACCCTTCTCCATGGAATCACTGATGCCTGCACTATCTGTCCCATTGTCTCCCCACTAGGGACCACCCGGCCTCCATCTTTTCCCACACACCAGCTATGAGGACACCTCCCAGGAGAGGACTGGCAAATAGATTTCACACCTATGCCTCCTGTCAAGAAAACAAGATCTACTAACCATGGTAGATACCTTATCAGGGTAGGTAGAAGCCATCCCCACCACCTTGGAGAAGGCATCTGAGGTCACTAAGGTCTTGCTACATGACATTATTCCCCGTTTTGGCCTACCACACTCCCTTCAGTCAGACAACGGCCCGGCCTTTACTTCCCAAATAACCCAACAGATATCTGAGGCTTTGAACATCCAATGGAGGCTTCACATCCCATAGAAAAAGAAGAGAAGGCAAACAGTATCATCAAAGCCCAACTAACCACTCAGTCTGGAGCTGAAAAGACCCTGGGTTGACCTCTTGCCCATAGCTCTCTCCTATTTTCGTGCCAGCCCTTGCGCCCCTACCTTTCTGAGCCCCTTCAAGCTTATGTATAGTAGGCCTTTTCTGTTGGGAAACATCCCTAACCAGACATCTCCCTTGGGCGACTACCTACCAACCCTAAATTTGATTAGACAACTTCTTAGGGAACATGTGGACCAGGCTCTCCCTCAGCCCCGTGAAGACCCTCACCCCACTTGCCTCTTCCTTGGAAACTGGGTATTCCTTAAGGCTCTTCACCTGACTGACCTCCAACCAAAATGGACAGGGCCCTTCCAAGTCCTACTAACAACTCCTACAGCTGATGAAATATCAGGTCATCCCTCTTGGCTTCTTCTGCTAATAGGACCTCTAACATTCTTGTTTCTACTCTTTGCTTTTGGCCCCTGCCTGCTACGCCTTCTTACACGTTTCCTACAGGACTGACTCCAGGCTTTCACCAACAACACAGTTCAAAATATGATACTACTCGGTGATTATCACCACTTGTCATCCTCCTCAGAGCCCGGCAGTACCCCTAACCCCAGCCCATACCCCTGCTCTGACATCACCCCCTCTCTCAGCAGGAAACAGCTCCAGAAGAGAGACATGGCACCCCTATTCCTTAAAAATCATATCATAAAAAGACTGGAATGAAAGGTGCTGTTTGCCCTGGAGGCCAGCTCAGACATGCAGTAATGGGCACACACCCTGCATCCTGTTTGGCGCGAAACCCAGCGGGCAATACATCATCCATATCCTGCTTGGCACAAGTAGAAATTTTCAGAAAACCCCAGCCGTTGCCCCCACCAGCTGTTGCCACCGGTTACCGTATTTCCCCATGTATAAGACGCACCCTTTTTTCAAAAAATTTGGGGTCTAAAAACTGGGAGTATCTTATACAGTGGTTGTAGATTTTTTTTACTTGCATTTTCTGCTTTTTCGTGCTTGTTGTCTTTGCACTCATTGTTTCACACTTTTTACTGGTATATTAGGTTACATTTCACCACATTATGCCCAGAAATGGCTCAGAAAAGATTTTCGTACAGTGCTGAATTCAAGTTAAAAGTGATCCAGTTTGCAAAAGTGAATGGAAATCGTGATGCTGAATGTAAGTTTGGTCCTCCTCCAACTGAGAAAACAATCCGAGACTGGCTATGGGAAGAAGAAACCCTGCTGAAAATGCCACGGCAGAAGAAGGCCATGAGAGGCAAGTCAGCAAAATGGCCACGTTTAGAGAGGGAATTGAGGATATGGATTGAAGAGTGAAGGGCAATTGGGTGATTCGTCATCAGATACAGATGAGGACAAGCTAATGGTTGGGAATTTTGACAGTGATGAGTAGTTGTATGAATTTTATGATGAATAAAACTTTTAAATAACTTTATGTTAATACATTTTTTTTCAAATTTCAGGCCCCAAAATGAAGGTGCGTCTTATACATGGGAGCGTCATATAAAAAGGGAAATACGGTACTTACTCCACCCTATAAAAACTAGACCCTTCCCGTAGTGGGGCTGACACCTCTCACTGCCCCTCCTTGGCGAACCTTTCATAAGTGTAGGATATTTCTTGTGCTGGGGTCGTAGTCTTGTGGAACCAAAGAATAGAGACATGAACCAGAGAGGTAAAGTTGCAGAAAAGGGGTTTATTAAAAGAAAAAACACATTTCAAAGAAACAGAAGTGGGTCCAAGCAGTAGAGAATGGCTCAAGAGCCATTATTAGAAAAGAAAGTACACTCCAAAGAGTTT
Source organism: Hipposideros armiger (assembly GCF_001890085.2). Classification (NCBI taxonomy): domain Eukaryota; kingdom Metazoa; phylum Chordata; class Mammalia; order Chiroptera; family Hipposideridae; genus Hipposideros; species Hipposideros armiger. The sequence goes on along the minus strand of NW_017732107.1, from coordinate 343,169 downwards.
GGAGCAGGCCCTGAGCATTTGGAGAGGCAAGGCTCAAAATGCTCAAAAGGCATTGACTGGCGAGGACTTGGAGTTTTTATCCCTTCTCCCTCTAGAATGGGCTGTTCCTCTTTGGGTGTGGGACCACCTGATTGATCTCATCTCTTTAGAAAAGGAGTTTATTAGAAGAAAATGGAAGTTTTGGGTACATTCTGTGGGACATGCAGGAATGCAGCGACCCAATGCCTACCTCTAACTGCCTGCCTTGTTTTCTCTTGTGATCCCCATAAAATCTCTATGGGAAATTGAGGGACAGGGGGTCTTTTCTTCTGTGTCTACTTCCTGCTGGGCAGGGGCTTAAAGCTGTCCCTGCCTATTTGGGGGATTCACGGAACTCTCACCCTATCTGATCTCAGTTGAGAGGAAGGGGTCTCGAAATCTGCCTGAAGACCATGTTGGCTTCTTTGGTTGGGACTGGCAATCTTGCTGGGGTACCCTCTTGTCGCCGGGGGAGGGGGGGGCTACTGGGAGGCTTTTGGCAGTGAGATGCCCAGGGAAAAGAAAGTATGCAGAGCTGACATAAGAAGGAACCCACTAGTTCACCCGCTCGCAGCTTTTTTCAGCAATAGCAACCATTATATAGAGGCTTTGGGGGAGGAGAATGCACGGAAGTGGCATGCTCCCTCCAGCGGCTGTGAATCATGCTTATGTAAGGGCTTATGTCACTGGAGCCTGGTGCCTACACAGCAGGCTCCGGAGTCAAGGTTTGTTATATCTGTGGCCAGGGTCCCTGCGTCAGCGGCCCGTGCTTGTGTCGGCCCGAACCTCGTCCGGAGTCAGGTTCATGTGTCAGCCTGCACACAACTGACTCAGCCCCGGGCCCTGTCACCTCTGTATCCCCAAGGCCCCTAAACAAGGAAAAATAGATTTTAATTAATAAATTTCTTAAAGAGCAGAGCTCAAAGGTACTGATGTAGGTGGCTATGGGTTTGGAAAGAACACTAGGCTTTAATATTTACAATCAACAAGTATACTGGCCTGGGGAAACTGTTAAAACCTATTTAGTCTCTGGGATGGGATTATCCAAGAGTTAGGTCCAGAATGGCTTGAGGAATGTTGGGAAGTCACATGTTTTAAGTAGTTATCTATAGCCAGGGTGGTTCTGTGATTCAGTCTAGGGGCAATCTTTAGTTTAAGTTTCAGAAACTGATTAGAAGAGTAATCATAGCCAGGGGACAAGAAACTAGGGAGGAGGAGACTTAAAAGTAGTCCCGTGGGGTGGGGGTGGGGCTACTCCCTCGGCCCACATCATAAGGTATGGAAATTCATTTTTGAAGGAACTCAAAGAAAGTAGTTTGTCCTAAGGATGGTTATTTCTGAATGAATAAGAGGACATAAACAAAGAGGGACTGGGAAAGTTATAGAAGGTTTGTAAAGAAAACTCTTGAGAGGGTTTTATATATGGTTAAGCTGAATGTGATTAATTAAGTAAATTTAAATATCAAAAGTAAGCTGGTACAAAATTAGTTAAGTTTTCTCTCCCTGCTAAATAAGACAAAGTTTGTTAGATTATTGGTCTGCTACTGATTTTATGAAAAAGTTTTCTGCCTGAAAAGCAAAGATTATATGTGCCACCAAAATAATTTTCTGTTTTGTTATCTTAATTAGCCCTTTAGTTACTCAAGAAAATTAAATCTAAGAACTAAGTTTTGCTAATACATTAGTTATGCAAACTTCTGTATTTTAGAATTGCTAGAGTTCATGTGCCCTCCTCAGCGTCAGAGTATAGGCTAGTGCAAGGAAGCTTAGCCTAATGTTTTCCTTAACCTGGCAGCATTACAATGATTCTGGCCCACTGTTACCTCCCTGATAAAGAGTCTCAGATCCTGGGGCTGGCTGAGTGGCTCAGTTGGTTAAGAAAGCGAGCTCTGAGCAACAGGGCTGCCGGTTCAATTCCCACATGGGCCAGTGACCTGCACCCAAGCTGAGCTGCCACTGTGCTGCCAACAGGCGGCAGGATGGCTCAGCTGGTGAGAGCATGTGCTCCTAACAAGGTTGCTGGTTAGACTCCCATATGGGATGGTGGGCTGCACCCTCTTGCAACTAAGATTGAACACGGCACCTTGAGCTGAGTGACCACGAGCTGCTGATGGGTGTCTGGATGTTGACTGGACTTGGAGCTGAGTTAGCTGTGACCTCTACAACTACAATGAAGGACAACAACTTGGCTGTTCCCCTTCCCCAATTCCTCAGCACTGCTCTTCTCCCTCAATTCCCCAATAAAATCTTAAAAAAAAAAAAAAAGAGTCTCAGATTCTAAAAGAAGGCCAGGGAATTTGCTTGAATGTCTTTAACAACCGAGACAGGAAAAACGAGGAAAGAAAGGAACAATGAGACTAGACGAGGTCAGAGGCAGGCCAGATTTTGGGCTGCAGTTAATAGACAGGCCAGGGTAAGGACTACCTCAGGGCCACCCCAGGAGCCCCAGAAGAGGAAAAGTTACCTACTTTAGATGTGGAAACCCAGGCCACTGGAGTAAGGAGTGTCCTAATTCTGCAAAGCAGCCTTGTCCCATATGTAAACTAAAAGGGCACTAGAAGAGGGATTATTCCCTGCGCTGAAGGGAGCGGGGACCAACTTCCTCCCCACAAATGGCTGTGGTTGACTGGTGGGCCTGGGGTTCCCAGTAGCTCCCCAGAGGAAAACGCCCTGTTCCCCAGAGGTAAAAGGTGATTCTCATCACAGGGGAGAAACTGTGAGTGACCCTCGATGTGGCAGGTAAGCCTGTTAATTTCCTAATTGACATGGGAGCCATTTATTCTGTCTGAATCACTCCCTCTGGACCTATTTCCTCTAGACCTGCTTGGTTGTGTGGATAAATAAAGCCCCCTAAACTTGGGTTCATTCTCAAGTCTGTTCCTTACCATTGGCCTATACCTTAGAGGAGATGTAAAATGAGCAAATCAGACTTAAAAAGGCCTCTGGAAAAATTTTGTCAGAAGACCTCAAAGCCCTGTCTCTAATTGCTGCCCATTGCTTTGGATTCTGACTTATTTCCGTCCTATGTTATTAACTTGGGGGAGAGGTTCAGCAGTCACTTAAGAAATATGGGGAACTGGCACCTCCCACAGGCTGACCCCTCTACACATTGGAGCCTCAGAAAGCCAGGGGACCAAGTACTATTAGAGGCCTAGAGGGGAAGGGGTCTCTAACAGATCAGTTAGTTATTAAATGGAAGGGATCCTTCACAATTTTCCCAAGCATCCCCCTATTGCCAGGCTTCAGAGTCAGTGGCTGGGTCCACTTCCCTCAAATCAAACTTATTTCATTTAAGACTCCACAGGACTCCCCCAGAAGAAAGACTGTCACTCCTGTCCCTGAGAGCCAGTTGAAGACCTTAAGCTCCTCTTCAAACAGAACTGCTGGAGCTGCTCATTCCTGCCTCCCTACTGGTGCCCCACCTGGGATACCCACTGAACACCTTTTGGTCTCCTCTTTCTCAGGCTCCTCCAGGGAGAATAAGAAACTCTAGTGCCCATAGGCAGGGATGATGCCCATTCTCAGCAGGAAGCAGCCAAACACAGCCATCGTCCCTACCCTTGCAACCATACTAATTTAATAGAAATAAAAAGAATAAAAGATGGGGGAAAGAAGCAGGGCCTCGTTGGCACCCCCATAGTAGAGGCCTCTCCACATCCCTGGCCTCACTTTTCCTTGACCTACTTACTATAGTTTAACAATAGATCATCCCTATACGGCTTAAACTCAGAATGTCCCCTGTCCTACCAAGTTCCCTATTTTAGAAAATTACCCTGAAATTTATGATTTAATACCCTTAGGCTTAATAATCACAATCTCAGTGGCCTACCAGGCTAATCCCATCATTGTTCCCAGGTTGCTGACTCCACCATAGAATCACGTGGCGACGGGAAAGGCTCCATGCAGACCCCTGGAAGCATCACACAAATGCCCAGATTTTCCTTTAAAAACCCCAACCTGGTCTGAGAATGTTAAGGCAGTTTTTGGAGGTGTTCACCCACTGCCTTCTCAGACCACAGGCACTCTGATAATAAACGCTGATTCTATAGCCTAACTCCTGTGTCGGTCTATTGGCTGAACGGTGTAGGCAGCAGGAGCCCCAAACTCATTTGGCCTCCAGTTTCAGTATTATGTTAAAGATCTTGAGGTGGGTGGATTATTTTGCATTATCTGGGTAGTCCTGATATAGTCAGAAGGGTCCTTATAAGAGAAAGATAGGACATCAGAGGCCTATAACAGGTGTGACAACAGAAGTGAAGGTTGGTATAATGCAAGAATGGAGTCAAGAGTCAAGGAATATAGAAAGCTTCTAAAAACTATTCCAGAAGGAGCTGACTCTACCAACAACTTGGTTTTAACCCAGTGAGATTAATTTTGGACTTCTGACCTCTAAAATATAAGGTAATAAATTGCACATCATAAAAAGCATTCAAGATGTGCAGTAACGAGTTTTACAAGTAAGTTATTTTTAAAGAGAAATATAAAATTTATTAAAAGACATTAAATCAATATGGATATAATACTGATGAATAACAAAATTCAATATCTTAAAAAGATATGCATTCTCTCCAACTTGATCTGCTAACTAAAAACAATTAAATCAAAAGTTCAAAATTGCTGATCATGGATTTGATATATATAGGAAAGTACAAGGAGCTAAGAAGGGACACAATATGTTTCTGAAATGAACCAACATGAGAAAACTTTCTCCACAGATATCAAGTTTAACTGTAAAGCTAGTAGTAGCACAGTTTGATCTAGAACATCATAATTAGTAAAATGGAATAGAATAGAGAGCAAATAGAAGATCCATAAATATAATAAAGACATACTTTATGATAATGGTGAATGGCATATCACTGGAGAATGATGATTTAATTTAAAAAATTACTATTTGGTAATTGATTTATCCACAATGGAAAATAAATTAAGTCAATCCTCGCCTCACATCACACATATATAAACACAAAGTAATACACCATATATTAATTACTTAAATATAAAGATAATGTTAAAATACTTTTTATTTAAAAGAATGTTTTATTCCCTTAGGATAAGGAAGCATTCCTTAAATACAACACAAAAATAAAATTATAAGGAAAAGACTAACACATTTGATTATATTAATATGAAGAACTTATGTTTTTCTATGCAATCTCAATCAAAAACCCAAATACCAAACGTTTCCAACACTGGGTCAGCTGTAATAGGTAGCTTATAACAGTTGGATCCTTTTCACCTGTGTGGGGGAACCAGGGAGGAAGTCTAATTGGGGCCTGAGGTCTCCCCTGACAGTACAGGGTGTTGATGTTAGCTGTTCCGGTGGCGCTGAGGCTGGGACAGGAGGAGAAGCTGAGGGGTTGTTGGAAGAAGGAACCTGTGGAGGAGGTGGAATGAGTAAGAGAGGGTGAGATAGTAATGGTGATATCACAGAGTTTGGAGTCTAATGTGCCCATGGGGCTGCTGGTGGCCTACGAGTGGGAGATGTAAAGTGGGGGGCTGTGGCATGGATGTGAGTAGAGGTACTTAGGGGACCTATAATGGCCCTGAATTTGCTGTGGGCCTTATCTAGAGTTTCAGTGAAGGTTTTTAGGTATTGTGTTGTTTTGAGCTGGTATTGGCTCCGGAAGGAGTTGTAGTGAGGGGTGGATTTAGAGTGGAAGGTAGGCTTATGTTAAACTTTGTAGAAGAGGAAGGCAGAGGTATTAGTCCATAGTTGAGCCATTATGGGGATGGCAACGAAGAGTTGAGTAGTGGTGGATAAGCAGAGACAACAGTTTTGAGCAAGTGAGTGGGATGACTATGTTAGAAGATGATGTGTAAGGTTGAGGGTCTTGAGGAGATAAGGGGGTAATGGTAGGGAAAGTGTTATGAGAGGGAAGAGTAATATTATGAAGACTACCGTCGGGGGCTTGTGTCCCTTCTGGGGTTGAGAAGACAGGTGTTGGAATCATCCCATGGGTAATCAGAGTCTCCTTGGAGGTAAGCATCAAAAAGGAGCTCTAAAGTGGACCTGCGGAGCTTAAGGGGAAAGGTGGAAATAACAGAGAGGACTTGGAGGGGTAGCGGAGGAGCTGGGGGTGAGGTTGGGGGGTTCGTGCAGTGAAGACAGGGGCAGGGGTAGGGGGTCACTGTTCATGCATCTCCTGGTTTTTACTCTGGGACCTTGTGAAGTCAAAGTCGGGTGGGGCTCAGGACTGAGCAGCGATATCGTGGAGCCTGGGCGGTCCTGTGGAGTGGATGGACAGGTGGTTCAGCCAACTTTTTCAGTCTAGAGAAGCGAAACCAAGAGGGTTGATCCAGCAGCTTGGCTGCAGTGGGGAGGGCGGGGGGGGGAAGGGAGGGTGAGAAGGACCTGGAAGGGCTCTTTCCACCGTGGTCATAAGTCTCAGGGGTTGTGGTCTTTGAGGAGGACCCAGTCTTCTGGGGCTAGACAAAGAAAGAGAGAAGTGTCTTGGGGTCGGGGAAGATTGTGGTCTGCATGTTCCTGAACAAGGCTAAGGGCTGGGAGGTAGTCTCCCATTGGTGAGCTGTTAGGAGCGGGTTGCCTAGTCAGAAAGGCCTTGCTATACATGAGCTCAAAAGGACTGAGGAAGGTGGGGGCCTGATGGGTGGCACGGAGCAGAAGGTGAGGGGTAGGAGGGTTATCCAAGGTTGTTGGAGCTCTAGGGAGAGTTTGGTGAGGTGAGCTTTAATGAAGGAGTTGGCTTTTTCTACTTTACTGGAGGATTGGGGTCTGTAGGCGATATGGAATTTCCAGTGTATATTGAGGGTTTGAGAGACCTGTTGTGTCTGGGAGAGGAAGGCTGGGCTGTTATTAGATTGAATTGACATAAGGAGGCCAAATCGAGGAATGATATGTGTGAGGAGGATGTTAGTAACCTCATAGGATTTTTCTGAGGTAACGGAGAATGCCTCAATCCATCCTGAGAAGGTATCGACTAAGGTGAGGAGGTACCTGGTCCTTCTGATTGGGGGCATATGAGTAAAGATTATCTGCTAGTCTTGTCCTAGGGTGTGGCTGTGAGCCTGATGGGTGGGCAAGGAAGGGGGGCTGTAAGGCACCCTGGGGAGAATAGGAACAAATGTGGCAAGTGTTAGTGAAGTCCCGAAGAAGGGAAGGAAAGTTTTGACAAGTGAGGAGGGGTCATAGGAGGTGATACAGGGGCCTAAAGCCTATATGGAAGGATTGGTGAATTTTGGTGAGAATGTTTCTTGATGGGTTATTGGGGAGGATGTAGCATCCCTCTGAAAGAAGCCACTTGCCTTGGGGTTGAGCTACCCAAAAAAGAACAGGTTGTCTCTCGTCAGGTGTGTATTGGGAGTCTCTAGAGGGGATAGCGATGATTTGGTTGACAATCGAGGGAAGGTGGGAGGCTCTTTCAGCCTCTTTCTCCACCTGGCGATTGCCCATCGTGACAATGTCAGATCCCATCTGGGGGCCCTTACAATGGATGACTCAGCTTTAATAGGAAGGTGGGCGGCTTTGAGGAGTTGAAGTATTAGAGGGGCATTGGAGATGGGAGAGCCTTTTGTTGTGAGAAGCCCCTGTTCTTGCCAGATAGAGGGATGAGCATGGAAGATATTGTAGGCATATTTGGAGACAGTGTAGATGTTTACAGTCTTTCACTTGGCCAGTGTTAGGGCCCGGGTGAGTGCAATGAGTTCTGCCTTTTGTGAGGTCATCTCCAACGGGAGAGGTTGTGTTTTGATGGTAGTACTAGGGATGATAGTGGCATAGCAAGCTATATGTGAATACTCAGAAAGGGTGAAGCTACCATCCATGCAAACCAGGTGTGTTCTGGACTAGGGAGAGGGTCGGGGGTTATACTGGAGAAGTGAGGTCTGATGAAGTCTAGGACTTCAGTGCAAGAGTGGGTGGAGGTTTGTATGGTTGTGGGTAAGAGTGTAGTGGGGTTAAGGGCAAGGTTTTTCCCAATTATGAATCTAGGATTTTCAATAAAGTTGTCATGGAGGAGTTGTAGCTTTGAAGAAGATTGATTTTGCATCACTCTGTATGAAAGGAGCTCTAGGAGGCTGTGGGGGCTATGGATTTTTGCCCAAAGGTGAACTTTTTGCTTTCGTGGGCCAGAAGAGCCACCGCCGCAAAGGCCTGAAGGCATGTGGGCCATCCTTTGGTTGTGTCATCAAGTTGTTTTGATAAATAAGCTACCAGCCCGAAAGAAGGGCCATGGTCCTGTCCCAAGATTCCTAGAGCCATTGTGGCTTTTTCCGCATGTCAGTCAGAAAGGCCGGGAAAGGTCAGGAAGGAAAAGCACCTGGACAGAAGTAAGGGCTTGTTGAAGTTTGTGGAAGTGGGGGTCCAGGTTTTGTGTTGGATCTAGTGGTTCCTTTGGGGGATTTCTAGTTGCCTTATATAGAGGACGAACTAGAAGTCCGAAGTTGGGGAGCCAGATATGGAGAAAATCAGCGTGACCCAAAAGGAGAGGATTTCATTTTTTTGTGGTGGGGGGTGGAATGTATTTAATAAGGGAGATACTGTTGGCCATGATGGCCCTGTGGACGGGGGTGAGTGGGACACCCAAGAAGATAACTGAGGAGATAGAGAGTTGTGTTTGTGTGGGGATACCCAGTAGCCCTTGCTACCGAGAAAGTTAAGAAGGGTAGTGGTATGGCAGAGAGAGCACAAAATATCATCCACATACTGTAGGAGTGTGCTGGGAGTGAGGCTGAGAGAGAACAGGTCAGCCTCTAGGGCCTGGTCAAAGAAATGGAGGCTGTCCCTGAACCCTTGGGAAAGGACTCTCCATGTTGGTTGTCTGGTATGTAGGGTGTTAGGGTTAGTCCAGGTAAAGGTGAAGAGGTCTTGGGAATGAGGATGTAAGGGAATGGTAAAGGCATCTTTGAGGTCCAGGGGGGATGTGAGAAAGAAGTGTATAATGGTTGGAGACAATGGGAGGTGTCAGGAGAACAGCTTGATTGATTATTCTAAGATCTTGAACGAGCTTATAGGATCCATCAGGTATTTTGAAGGGCAAGATAAAGTGTTATATGGGAAGTGGGTAGGCCTGAGAAAACCCCTAGCTCTAGGAGTCTGTCGATGATGGGCTGTAGGCCCTTTTGATGAGTGAGAGAGATGGGGTATTGGTGTTGGTTCAGAAACGAGGATGGATCACACAGCTTGATCTTGACAGTGGTGTGCAGTGAAAGAAGGGGTGGAGGTGTCTCAAACAGGATCAACAAAGGATGGAGGTAAGGGGGTCTGTATTGGGGTTTCAGAAGGGGAAAGTGTGAGGAAGAGGATGGATTCAGGGTTGGGTGGATGAAATTGAAAGGAGACTCTGAGTTTGGAGAGAATGTCTCACCCTAGGAGTGGGACACTTGGGGAGTACTAGAAATAAGTGGCTGAAAACCAACTTATGAAGTGAGCAAGTTAGGGCAGGGGTACAGACTGTGAGATAAGGCTGTCAACCCCAACAATGGAGATATGAGAGGGATGAGTAGGCCCTGAAAACTCAGGGAGGGCACAGTAAGTGGCCCCCATGTCTATTAAGAAGGAGAATGATTTAACCTGCCATGAAGTGTTACCCTGAGCTCCGCTGTTGTGATGTGGAAGGGAGCCAGGGACCATGGACTCCGTCAGTCCTCTGCGGCTAAGCCAGGAAGGCTAGGAAGTTTGAGGTCCGATCCTCCTGAGGAATGGGGGATGGTGGCTGGAACCCGCCCTTGAAGAGGTTGGTCACAATCCAGCTTCCAGTGTCCCTTTTTCCCACATTGTGGACAGGGCCTTGGAGGAGGTTGGGGGTTGGGGCAAGCCCATGCCCAATGGCCCTCTTTGCTGCACGTAAAACAAAGTCCCGGAGGCACTCTTGAAGCAGGGTGGTTACCTTGTCCCCCGTCCCTGGCGCCTGTTTGGGTGCCCTTGATTGCAGCAGCCAGTAACTGGTATCTTGCCTGATTTCTTTGTGTCTTGTCAAATCTAACCTGCTCATCCCTATTGTTAAAGACCTTGAAGGCCATAGAGAAGAAATCTCTTTGAGGGGTTTGAGGGCCCTCTTCGGCCTTTTTGAGTTTTCCCCCAGATACCTGGGGCTGACTGAGAGATGAAGAGGGTATTGACGACAATTGTGCCTTCATGTGAGGCAGGGTCAATTTTGGTGTGTTTGGTAAGACACGACAGGCATTGGCCCAGGTTCTCATCCAGTCCTTGAGAGATTTCTCTGAGTTTGTATAGTTTACAGCCTTACGGGCGGCCTTTTGGAGCCCAGCAATAAGACAGGTGAGCATATGGTTTTGCTGAGTTCGGCCAGGCCCGTTGGCTTGGTAATCCCAGCCAGGGTCGTCATGTGGGTAAAGCTGCTGCTCCGACCCACCTCTGATCTTCCTGTCTGTGTAAACCTTCTGCGTGTCCCTGTGCAGCGACGCAGACTTGCTCCTTCTCCTCGGGGAGTAGAGTGGAGGTCAGGGTGATGTAGATATCATGCCAAGTGAGATGACAGGATTGAGCCAGATATCTGAATTCTTTAAAGAACTTATCTGGATCAGAGGAGAAGGATCCTAGCCGTTTTTGTATTTGGGAGAGGTCTGATAGAGAGAAGAGGGTGTGGACTTGAACTATGCCCTCCGCACCGCAACCTCTCAGGGAGGAAGAAGTGCGGCAGGAGCGGGAGGGATAAGATTGTTTTCTTGACGAAAGACCAAGGGGTATGTGGAGGAGAAGGGAGATCAGGAGTTGAGGGGTCTGCGGGAATTGGATCGGGATCTGGACCTCGAGGAGGGCTGGGGTTTGGGGGAGAAGGCTTAGTCTGGGGGACTTAGGGCAGAAGCAGAGGGTTCCCATCATCAGCTGGGTCAAAGGAGGGAGTTTCATCTGGAGGAGGAGAAGCCTTAGAGTGGGCTGGGAGAATTTGGAAAGTGCTACAGGTTTGGCAGAGAGAGGATTGAGTCAGAAGAGTAAAGAAAACCTGGACATAGGGTATTTCTGACCACTTTCCGCTGTGGTGACAGAAGTTTTCTAAATCTCTGATAGTGTTGGAATCAAAGGCCCCATTTTTGGGTCTTTGAAATTCATTGTTTAGTTTATATTGGGGCCAGGCCTGTTACAGTAAAAATTTCATGTGGGTCGGATCTCTCTTGAGCCTGAGGGCGAGTAAGGTGTGGAGGAGACAAAGAGAGGAGTAGATTTGGCGGGGACCAAATGTGAGGTCCCCGTGGTTTGAATAGAGTGAGAAGGGTGAGGAGAAAGCCTCCTATTAGGAAGAGCACAAGAGAATGAGTCATCTCACAATCGGTGTTCATCTCCCACGGTACAAGAGATCACTCCTCAGACTGAGTGTCCTCAGGTTGGGTGGATCTCGCCCCCTTGGGCGAGAGGAACCTCTGGTCTAGCGCTAAGACTTGCAGAATAACAGAGTCATTCTGTTATTCTTCTCTCCCGGAAAGGAGATTATAGGTGGCCTCACTCACCTGGTGACAGTCTGGGATGTCATCGACTGAAGGGAGAAAGTCCCAAGGCGAGTCAGTCCGGAAGTGAGCCTTTATGGCAGGGCCAGGAGGGTAGCCAGAGAGCAGATCAAGCTTGGGGGAAGGCAGATGAGAAAGGGAAGGGGCGATCCTGCATTCTCTAACCTAAACCGTCCCAGATTTCGACGCCAAATGATAGGTTGGCCAATAAAGGAGCACACATGGTCAAGCAAGTTAATAGAGTTTATCGTGAGAGAGAAAAGTTTATAGGGCTGAGCAAAGACAGCTACAGCCCCCTGAGGGAGGGAGTATAGGGGCAGTGCAGACAGGGTAGCATTGTTTGAACAGAAAGTGCTGACTGCCTCTAAGCCAGTAGCTGTTTTGTGGTGTTTTCTGTTATCGCAAGTTTGGCTCTGTCTGTAGGTACAGGCCAACATTTTGTTGTTTTCTTGCAGACATGGCTCTGTCTATAAGTCAAGCTCTCTGAGACCTAACATTCAGGGACCTAACAGGGACCCTACTGCATAGGCCACGTATCCATGAACCACCCCCTTCTCTCCCTGTTGTGTGCTGTTTAACCACCAGAGGGGTGAAAAGATTTTTGGTGGAAAAAGTAGCATATGTATTATACAATACAACAACTGAATTCAAATTTTTACTCATCTTTTACAATTTCAATTTCATCTAATGTTTTTGAGGCTTGGAAAAGTCCTAAACTTTTAAAAATAAACTTTAATCAATAATAATACAAAATATGAAACCCACATTCTTTACTTTTATAAACTTCATGCTTTTTTACCTCTGTATCTTAACTTTTATGTTTTCTTTTGTACATATCCCCATTTCTCCTTCATCTTCACTTACATATACCAGTAACTCCTATTCTCAAGGAGGTAGAAAAATGTACTTACCTTACACAGATTTTCCTGCTTGCTTCCCCTCAGACTTCACTTCATCCTTTCCCATCCTTAATCATACTCATCTCCTCTGTTTTCCCAAAGCACTTCACATGTTCTTCATTTTAGTCACCTATAAAATTCTTTCCCAGTGACAGGTTTCATTTTTAATGATCTCTGAATCTAACTATAATGTACATAGTATGGAGCTCAGTGTCTTGCACCTAGCAGGGCCCAATAAATATTGAATGAGTAAAGGAATATCATTATTTTCTTTCCCACTGTTATGCTTATTTGCATTCCTGGCTCTGACTGAATTCTCCCATTTAATTAGATAATGTATGTCAGAGCACCGGCATAATCCCTGGTACTAGTTAGTTATCAAATCAAAATATAATTTGATTTTAATTTGCATGATTAAATCATTTATTCAAACATATACTTTTTATATCTCAGAGAACTATTTTGTGTTGGTTAATCTCCAACTCTGCAGTGAGTACAGAAAGTGTACTAGGTACAATATTTTATCCTAAATAAAATGTGTTTCTATAAACCTAATTATATTCTATAATTTTCTAAACTGAGAATTCTTTATCCACAAGTAGTATTGTTACTTTGGTTTTTTTTTTTTTTGTGTGTGTGTGTGTGTGTGTGTGTGAGATTTTCCTTGTGCTAACTTAATTATTTTTCAAACACCATTATATTTAAATTTAGGAAAGCCTAACATGAAGAAGACTAGCTTTCTGAATGACTTTCTAATGTTTCATATACTAGGTTGTCATAACTAATCACTTTCATACTTTAAAATGAATACCAAATTAATTACACCCCATAGTCTTAAACAAAATTATATTAGCACAGTATTATTTTCTGGTTAAAGACCTTACTAGAATACATATATGTTTGTATACCATATCTTGAATTGCCAGTATCACTGGCAATAGTAGGAGAGCTATTAACATTATTCAGTGAACATTTAAAGAAATATTTATACTGAAACAGGTAATATTAGGCAGATAATTTAATTATTAGTTTGGTTTTTAATCTGACTCATCAGCCTTCTGCCACAGCATATATAATTTGCATTCTTGTGGTAAACTTTAATTAAATGACCAAAACCTCAATATATTTCCCGAATAACAAGTCTTACTATATTAAAAAAAATCCCAAGATATTATTTTATAATTGAAATCACTTTATATGTCTATCCATGTAAAATGAAGCTTACTACTCAATTTGTTTTCTTTTAGAAACCCAATATTTAATATTTTCTGGAAAATAGATTGTAATAACTAGTTTCTACTTAAGGATATTTTCTTGTATGTTCATCAATATACAGAGGGTGCCAAAAAAATGTATACACATTTTAAGAAAGGAAAAAACTATTAAAAGTGTAATACACAATATATACTGATAACAAAAGATGAATACAAGTCATGTGTATACATTTTTGGGGAACCCCAGTATACATACTTTCATAGTTTAATCTTCTTTGAGTAAGAAGAATGATGACATTTTCTACATAGATTTACAAATAGATACATACAGAGGTTTGAAGAGCATGTTTTTACATTTACCCAATGAGAGTGTATAATCATAAGACCACTAAATGTATATATATATATATATATATATATATATATATATATATATATATACTTTAAATTTAAACACAGACAGGTAATTTTATGTTTTCCTTCATGGCTTACATGTTGGGACTCCATGTTAGTCAATAATGTGACAATGAACTTGA
>NW_017732107.1:295867-328105 GCF_001890085.2 Hipposideros armiger | reverse complement strand
GCTGCTGGGTGTATGCTCGGCTGTTATGCGATTTTGCTGTTATGCGATTTTACCACACTCGCAAAATCGCACACAGCCGACCATATAACAAACTCTGTATTTTGAGTGGAAATGTTAGGGGGTCATCTTATACGCCGGCAAATACGGTATTCTTTTTTCTGTTTGGTTTTTTTTGTGTGTTTTTGTTTGTGTTGAGTGTTTGTTCTTTGCTGTTTATATGTGTGAGTGTATTTGTTTTCTTTTGTTGGTTTGTTTTGTTCTGAAATTGCCCTGCATGAGAGCCCCACCCAAATGGCACAAGAATCAACACACCCACAGACCAAACCAGAGCACTACCTTGTTTGACCTACAAGCAGCACACCCAAGGGGAATTCTAATCAGGCACAAAAGCCCACAGGGTTGAAGCCTCAGATGAGGAGCCAGCCTTCACATAGCAGCTCATACACTGTGGGCATTATCAATCCTTATAGCTACTCAGCAGGGGAAACAATCCCACCCAGTGACAAACCAAAAGCAATCAAGGCGCAACTACAACAGGAGAACACTCACAACACAAGGGACACCTCTGGAACACATGCCCAGGAGATTAGGGAGACTGAGCATTTCAACTACAAAGAACACATACTACAGAAGGTTACCCAGCAAAACTGAGAGACATAGGTGATCTACCTAATACATTGAAGCAAACACAGAGTGACAGCCAGAGTGAGGAAACAAAGAAACATGTCCTAAATGAAACAATAGGAGAAACCTCCAGAAATGGAACTAAATGAAACAGAGGCAATCAACCTACTAGACACAGAGTTTAAAATACTCATGATAAGAATGGTGAAGGAATTTAGTGAGAATGGCAACAAAGAGACAGCAAGCATAAAGTAAGATATAGAAACCATGAAATAACTGTAATTGAAAATAAAAATAAAAACTATAAAGTTTCAAACAAAAAAAGAAACCATGAAAAATAACCAGTAAGAAATAAAGAATACAATAACTGAAATGAAGAATACACTAGAAGGAAACACCAGCAGATTAGATGAAGCAGAGGATTGAATCAGCGATTCAGAAGACAAAGTAGTAGAATTCACCCAATCAAAACATCAAAAAGACAAAAGAATAAGAAACAATAAAAATATTTTAAGAAACCTGTGGGACAACACCAAGCACAACAAGATTCAATCATAGAAATACCAGAAGGAGAAGAGAGGGAGCAAGGCATGAGGAACATATTTAAAGACATAATGAGCAAAAATTTCCCTAACCTGTTGAAGGAAAATGACATACAAGTCCAGGAAATGCAGAATTCCAAACAAGATGAACCTAAACAGGCCCACACCAAGACACATCAAAGTTAAAATGACAAAGGATAAAGGCAAAGAGAGAATTCCTAAAAGCAGCAAGAGAAAGGCAGGTATTAGGATGGCACAAAAGTAATTGCGGTTTTGGACCGCACATTTTAAATCTCTATAACTAGGCTCAAACACATCTTTATTAGTCAAAATAGGAACCATTAGAATCAACACATTTTTGCCAATGAGAAATACTTTGTTTATTCTTGTAGCATACAAATCCCTGCTTCAGGATTTGATGAACTCTTGGAAAATGTTTTCTGCATCCTGCTGGTTGTGGAAGTGTTTTCCCTGCAAAAAGTTGTCAAGATGCTTGAAGAAGTGGAAGTTGGTTGGCGAGAGGTCAGGTGAATATAGTGGATGAGGCAAAACTTTGTAGCCCAATTCGCTCACTTTTGAAGCATTGGTTGTGTGACTTGCTGTCAGGCATTGTCGTGGAGAAGAACTGGGCCCTTTCGGTTGACCAATGCCAGCTGCAGGTGTTGCAGTTTTTAGCGCATCTCATCAATTCATTGAGCATACTTCTCAGATGCAATGGTTTCACGGGGATTCAGAAAGCTATAGTGGATCAGACCAGCAGCAGACCACCAAACAGTGACCATGACTTTTTTGGTGCAAGTTTGGCTTTGGGAAGTGCTTTGGAGCTTCTTCTAGGTCCAACCACTGAGCTGGTCATTGCTGATTGTTGTATAAAATCCATTTTTTGTCATACATCACAATCCGATTGAGAAATGGTTTGTTATTGTTGCATAGAATAAGAGAAGACAACAGTTCAACACGATGACTTTTTTCGATTTGTGGTCAGCTCATGAGGCACCCACTTATTGAGCTTTTTCACCTTTCCAATTTGCTTCAAATGCCAAATGAGTGTACAATGGTTGATGTTGAGTTCTTCGGCAACTTCTCCTATAGTTGTAAGAAGATCAACTTCGATGATTGCTATCAATTAGTTGTTGTCAACTTCTGATGGCCAGCCACTATACTCCTCATCTTCAAGGCTCTCATCTCCTTTGCAAAACTTCTTGAACCATCACTGCACTGTATGTTCATTAGCTGTTCCTGGGCCAAACGCGTTGTTGATGTTGCTAGTTGTCTCCGCTGCTTTATGACCCATCTTGAACTCGAATAAAAACATTGCTTGAATTTGCTTTTTGTCTAACATCATTTCCATAGTCTAACATACATATAAACAGCAAGTAATAAGCCATTAGCAAAAAAAAAAAACATAAAGCAAGAAACGCACATTAAAATGATGTATAATATAACCACATTTATTTAAGAATGTATTCCAATATCAAAGGCAAATTTCGACAATGCAAAAACTTCAATTATGTTTGCACCAATAAATAGTTACTTACAAGGGGGCTCCCATAAGACTATCAGCTCACTTTTCTACAGAACCTTTGCAGGCCAGAAGGGAGTGTCAAAAAATATTCAAAGTGTTGAAAAATACAGGCCTATAAAAAAGATTTTTCTACCCAGCAAGGCTATCATTTAAAATTGAAGGAGAGATAAAGAGCTTCCCAGAAAAGAACAAGGTAAAGGAATTCATTACCACCAAGTCAACATTGCAGGAAATGGTCAAAGAGCTTCTTTAAGCAGAAGAAAGGTGAAAACAAACTAGCTTAATGAAGTCCAGAAATATAAATAATAAAAAGGCAATAGCTTTGTACTTATTAATAATAACATTAAATATAAATGGATTAAATGCTTCAATCAAAAGACTTAGTGTGACTGAGTGGATAAGAAAACAATACCGATCATATGCTGTTTACAACAGACTTACCTCAGATCAAGAGACACAGACTGAAAGTAAAGGAATGGAATAAGATATTTCATGCAAATGGAAATGAGAAAAAAGCTGGAGCAAACACTTATCAGACAAAATAGACTTTGAAACGAAGACTATAATAAAAAACAAAGAAGGACACTACATAATAATAAAAGGATCGATTCAACAAGAGGACATAACCCTAGTAAACATCTATGCACCTAACATAGGAGCGCTTAAATATATAAAACAGATATTGACCAACAGAAAGACAGGTCAACAGTAACACTATTATAGTAGTGGACTTCATCACACCACTAACACCAATGAACAGATCCACCAGACAGAAAAGCAATACAGAAATAGAGGCCTTAAGTGACACATTTGACCAGTTGGATTTAATCAATATTTTTAGAACATTTCACCCCAAAACAGCAGAACATATAGTCTTCTCAAGTGCATATGGAACATTTTCCAAGATAGACCATATGTCAGGCCACTAAACCAGTCTCAATAAATTTAAGAAGATTGAAATCATAGCAAGCATCTTCTCTGACCACAGTGCTAAGAAACTAGAAGTCAATTATAAGAAGAAATCCAGAAAGCACACCATTACAAGGAGGCTGGATAACATGTTACTAAATAGTGAGTGGGCCAATAGTGAAATCAAGGAAGAAATCAAAAGATACCTTGAGACAAATGAGAATGAAAACACAGCAACCCAAAATCTATGGGATGCAGTGAAAGCAGTCCTAAGAGGGAAATTCATACGAATGCAGGCCTACAAAAAAACCCAAGAAAAATTGCGAATCAATAGTCCATCTTTACACGTAAGGGAACTGGAAAAAGAACAGCAAAATAAGCCCAAAGGGAGTGCAAGAAAGGAAATAATAAAGATCAGAGTGGAAATACTGAAACAGAGACAAAAAAAAAAAAGACAAAAGATCAATGAAACCAAGAACTGGTTTTTTTGAAATGGTAAACAAAATCAACAAACCTTTAGCCAGACTCATCAAGAAAAGGAGAAAGCAGACCCAAATTACTAAAATCAGAAATGAAAGAGAAGTGACAACAAACACCACAGAAATACAAAAAATTGTAAGAAAATACTTTGAGCAGCTATACGCCAAAAAGTTAGACAATCTGAAAGTAATGGATAAACCTACAGTCATACCACCCTGAACGCGCCCGATCTCATCTGAAAGTAATGGATAAATTTCTACAAGCATACAATCTTCCAAGGCTAAATTAAGAAGAAACAGAAAATCTGAACAGACTGATTACCACCAATGAAACTGAATCAGTAATCAAGAAGCTCCCAACATACCAAAGCCCTGGACCAGATGGCTTCACAGGTGAAATTTACCAAACATTCGAAAAAGAATTATCACCTATTCTCCTCAAACTACTCCAAAAAATCCAGAAGAAGGAAAAGCTCTGAAACTGTTTTTTGAGGCCACTAACACCCTGATCCCAAAACCAGACAAAGGCATTACAAAAATGAAAAATTTTAATGAACATAGATGAAAAATCTTCAACAAAATATTAGCAAACCGAATGCAGCAATATATTAAAAAGATCACACACCACAATCAAGTTGGATTCATTTCTGGTATGCAAGCTTGGTTCAATATCTGCAAATCAATGTGATACATCACATTAATAAAATAAAAAATAAAAATTATATGGTCACACCCATAGATGCAGAAAAATCATTTAGTAAAATCCAACAGCCATATATGATAAAAATTCATAGCAAAGTGGGAACAGAGGAATCTTATCTCAACATAATGAAGGCCACATATAATAAATCCACAGCTAACATCATACTCAATGGAGAAATCTAAAAGCATTCCTCTTTAGATCAGGAACAAGACAAGGTTGTCTACCCACTTTCACCACTTTTATTCAACATAGTTCTGGAAGTTTTAGCCACAGCAATCATACAAGAAAAAGAAATAAAGGCATCCAAATTGGAGAGGAGGAAGTGAAATTGTCATTATATGCAGATGACATTATACTACATATACACAACCCCAAAGACTCCAATACTCCACCAAAAAAACTATTAGAATGAATAAATGGATTTAGTAAAGTAGCAGGATACAAAATAAATATTCAGAAATCTGTTGCATTTGTATACACCAATAACAAACTATCAGAAGGCGAAATTAAGAAAACAATCCCATTTGCAATTGCTTCAAAAACAACAAAATAGTTAAGAATAAGTTTAACCAAGGAAGTAAGAGACCTGTACTTAGAAAATTATAAGACATTGAGAGAGAAATTAAAGAAGATACAAATAAATGGAAACACATACCATGCTCGTGGATATGAAGAATTAATATAGTTAAAATGTCCATACTACCTAAGTAAATATATAGATTCAATGCAATCCCTATCAAATTACCACTGCCATTTTTCACAGAAGTAGAACAAATAATGCTACAATTAATATGGAACCATTAAAGACCACGGATAGCCACAGCAATCTTGAGAAATAAGAACAAAGTAGGAGGTATCATGCTGCCTGGCTTCAAGTCATACTACAAAGCTATAGTAAACAGCATGGTTTTGGCATAAAAACAGACTCACAGGTCAATGGAACAGAATAGAGAGCCCAGAAACAAATCCATTTCTATATGGTCATTTAATCTATGACAATGGAAGCAAGACTTTACATTGGGGTAAAGACAGTCTATTTAATAAATGGTTCTGGGAAAACTAATTAACATATATAAAAAATGAAACTGGACCACCTCCTTATGCCATACATGAGAATAAATTCAAATTGGATTAAAGACTTAAATGTAAGATCTGAAAACTTAAAACTTCTAGAAGAAAATGTAGGAAGTAAATTTGCAGAATTACCCTTAGTAATATTTTTACTGATATGTCCCCTTGGGCAAGGAAAGCAAAAGAAAAATAAACATGTGGTATTACATGACTGAAACTTTTTTCACAGCAAGAAAGTCATCAATTAAAAAGGAATCCTACTGAATGGGAGAAGATATTTGCCAATGATACATCTGATAAGGGGTTAATATGCAAAATTTATAAAAAATTCATCAACTCAACCCCAAAAAAACACAAACAACCCAATTAAAAAATGGGCAGAGGACATGAAGAGACATTTCTCTATAGAGGAGGTACAGATGGCCAACAGACATAAGAAAACAGGCTCAACATCACTAATCATTAGAGAAATGCAAATAAAAACCACAATGAGATACCACCTCACTGTGGTCCGAATGGCTATTATCAATAAATCAACAAACAAGTGCTGGCAAGCTTGTGGGGAAAAGAGAGCCCTCTTGCACTGTTGGTGAGATTGCAGATTGGTGCAGTCACTATGGAAAACTGTATGGAGGTATCTCAAAAAATTGAAAATGGAACTACTTTATGACCGAACAATTCCATTCTTGGGTATCTATCCAGAGAAATCCAAAGCACTAATTCAAAAAAGTATATGTACACCAATGTTTATTGCAGCTGTTTTTACAATAGCCAATACATGGAAATAACTGGAGTGCCCATCAGTAGACGACTGGATAAAGAAACTGTGGTATATTTACACAATGGAGTATTACTTGGCCATAAAGGAGAATGAAATATTACCATTTGCAATGACATGGATGGACATAGAGAATATTACTCTAAGTGAAATAAGTCAGACGGAGAAAGCCAAATACCATATGATCTCACTTATATGTGGGATCTAAAGAACAGAATAAATGAATAGGCGAAATGGAAATAGATTCAGAGATGGAAGGAGAAAAAAACAAAATACAGCAAAACTGTGTTTCTAGATGGGAGGGGGTGGGGAAGAGGGAGAAAGTAAAGGGATTACAAATTACTAGTCAAAATATTGTCATGGGGATATGAAAGATAAGTTTGGGGAATATAATCATTAACGTAGGGTGTCAGATGGGCACTTGTCTTATTAGATAGACTACTTCATGGACTGTGTAGACGCCTGACCACTGTGTTATACACCTGAAGCTGATGCTGAATAATATTGAATGTCAACTATAATTAAATATATATAGTCACCAGATGTGGAGTACAGCATAAGGAATACAATCAATGGAATTGTAACAGCTATATATGATGTCAGAGGGATAGTAGACTGGGGGAGTTATCACTTTGTGAGGGGTATAAATGTTTAACTATTACATTGTTTTGTACATCGGAAACTAATTTTAAAAAAGTATAAAAAAGAGGATTTGGCAATTCAAGTTATCCAGTCATGAACATTCATTTAATTTAAGTCTATAATCACACAATAATAATCAAATTGAGAATTAAAAAATTATTTAATCAATTTTATCAACCTGGATAATCCAAAACTAAATCCTTCAGGAATTTCAATAGCCTGAGGGGATTTTAGACACCTAAATTTTTCACATAATTGCCTTAATTCTTTCTTTAACTTTTTCTTTATATTCAAAGCCACAGTTTTTCTGCATTGAAATTCGTTATTTAAATGTATGTAACAAAGTGCTCTGACATGGAATAAGTTTTAAATTAATATTTTTAAAATGACTTTATGAAAGTAGATCATAGAAAAGCAATGGGATTTGCACATATGCTCTTTTTGGATTGATAGTGAGATAAAGATCTCCTTTTCTGCTTGTATTGGGAAATATTTCCCATGAGACTTACTTTATTTAGCACTTGAATTGATTAGTTGAAGATCAGTAACTACATTGCCTTATGAAAATTCAAAAAATGTAATATATGTTTGTTTTTACTGAGAAAGTTAGTACATCCCAGTACCAATAACAACAAAACACTGTATATATGTATACGTATATGTGTATAGTACATTTTAAAGAGCCGTTTTGTTTCTCTGATGATCTGGCAGATCCTAAGAAAACCGGTTAAATATATGTGCTACAGTAATTGTGTTACATAAAAAAGATCAATTAAGATGTTATACATGTGGTATACCATCTGTTTTCAGTTTTTGTTATATTCGTCACATGCATCTGTTACTATTCAGCTATAAGGAAGCACTCTATCTTAATTTACACATCAAGATATTGCAAAAAATCAATTTGGTACATGTGAAAAACTTCTTTTTCCTGAAATGTATGGTAGGATTAAAGAGTAACAAATTATCAAATTAAGACTCTATAATTTGTATGATTCCTTCATTCCAGAGAACCATGAAAACTGATCTTAGAAAGTAGATCTTAGAAAACCAATCTTAAATTTTTTTGTAATATTTATGTTAATGTCACCTAGACCAGGGGTGTCAAACCGGCGGCCCATGGGCTGCATGCGGCCCTCAAGGTAATTTTTTGTGGCCCATGATGCTCTGAAATAAAATGAAGATAGAAAAAATTGATATGAAGAAAATAGTGCTTAGGGGAGATAGAGGCAATACCGTACACACAATTCCCTCATTAACTCTTTAACTACTGAAGAAGAGTATACAAAAAATTGACACCCCTGACCTAGACTATAAATATGTCCAAATGATGAGACACATGTTCAGGTATATTTTTATTATTATACCTAATTTAATTTATTATTTAATAATAATAAAAGGTATTATTTCAAACTATATATTAAGTGAATTTCATCATAATGTTTTATTTTGAATTAAAGTTATCAGATACAACATTTATATTCTGAAAACAGAGAATCAAATGAACCAATCAATCTATGTTTCAAGTGAATAAAATAATGGCACAAAAGAAAAAAGAGATACTAATCCAGTTAGTATTAGTAGGTTTGTTGTTTGTAGTTGTATTGTTCACTAACGGTGTCATTTTGTGAGTATTGTAGAACTAGCAAACAAATAAACATTTGATATTAAGAGACAGATTTCTAACAATGTGAGAAGAGACAGAGAAGTCAGAAAGTCAAGGAAAAAAGTTGGACTATTGAATTAAAAATTTAGAGATACCAATAGAAACTCATCACTCTTAATATGCATATACATAAACATATACAAACACATTTTAAGCTATTTCTGTAGCAGTGCGTACTAAAACTCCAATTCTTGGTTTCCAAATACTTCACTAAACAAAACCAGTGCTCCTTGGAATAATGTTTGATTCTAAAGGTGGGACAAAGAATGTTTCAGATGAGCCTGAAACTTCTTGTGCCTGAAAAATAAGGAAATGAACTAATAATTTTGAGATAATAACAAAAAGACATAGAAGGCAAGTAGAGGCAAATTTCACTGGCAAATTTCAACAATTTAGAGCATTAAAATCAATAATGACAATAATGAGTTATAATATATTGAAAAAAATTAGGCTGATTTCACAATGACACTACATGCATATATACATACATACATACATAGAAAATGGCAATTCATTAATATTGAGGGAATGACAAAATTAGAAAAGTCCAAATTTACAACAATCATTGTAATAATTAATTGAGGCAAGTATTATCAATGAATGCAAACTGTTCAGTGAAATTTGATGAAATGTAGAATAATTGCATAGCCAACTTTATTTGCTCATCAAATAAGGTGTAAATAAATGTGGAGAAATTCAGACACTACATCAATCAAAAGATCAAAATTTATAAAAAGTGAGAAAAGAGTTGACATCATGTGCCTTGCAATGTGATGCACCTAAAACTATACGGCATCCCTTATATGTTATTCTTGCTAAATAACCTGAATTTAATCATGATAAAGCATTACAAAATCCATATTAAAAATGTACAAAACAATTGCCTATTACAGTCATTAAACAAACAAACAATGTTAAGAAAGAGAAAAAAAAGGCTATTCAACTGTTCTGGATTTTAAGAAATAAAGAACATATTAACTAAATGCAATGGATGAAATTAGGGAAAATCCTATAAGTGGCATTATCAGAACTTATGCAAACCTCCTCAAAACTATGCAAAGAAATTATAATGGAAATTATCATAAACCCAATATTTCATGAAACTGGGAGACATCTGAAATCATGTAAGAAAAAAAAATCAAATGAAAGAAAGATGAGTAATTTGCAGATCAGGAAATTTAAGTCCTACAAGTCCACAGAGAGGACGAACAAGAAGACAGGCAATTCAACTTGAAGAGCTCATCGTTTTTCAGGAATTAGATGCATCAGCTACCATAGCATGTGACTGAGAGGAAGAGTTCAAAAACAACTCTAAGTCATTGAAAGATCCCTGGGTATGCAGCACTACTCAACAGCATACCTGGAATATAGTTTCTAGAGAAATTAAACAAGGCTGTCCGTAGACTTAGAAACTCAGGTGGTAATGTAGGGGGAAATGGGGGTGCCAGGCTAAATTTGGGGAATTATGAGGAAGTTGTTATACTGAAAGTTGAGGTCCCTGGATCCACCTTTCCTTGCTTCACATCTAAAACTCTCCTTCCCAAGTTGGAGGTTAGAGGACACCACAGATACTTGGTGATTCTCATCTAAGAGAGGCTGACTGACCACCTTATTACCCTAGAGCAGGGGTTGGCAAACATGCGGCTCTTTGTTTACGTTTTGTCTCAAAAGTTTGCCGATCCCTGGAAGAGCCAATCCTGTCCCTCACAATGATTTAAAAATTATTTGAAAGCCATAAATATATTTTTAAATAATCACCATTATGTAAATAATAGTCTTTAAAATTTTTATAAATGAAATGATGATAGTTTTATTTTCAGATTGAATTTTACTTCAGAGCCACAGTTAGTGAGCCACAGTTTGCTGACTCCTGGCGGCTCTTCTGTCTCAAAAGTTTGCCGACCCCTGGTCCAGAGGGAAGTCAACATGTTCTTTCTCTTCTACTTCCTAATCATTTAGGCAACAGGTTTATAAAATTTATTAATTTCAAGGAAACCATTTTTACTCCAATTTCTCTATTGCTTTTGTGTGTTCAATTTCATTATTCATTTCTGCTTTGATCATTATTATTGTTTATTTTGCTTATTTTGTGTTTAATTTGCTCTTATCTACTATCTAAAGGTGGAAGCTGAAGTCACGACTTGAGAACTTTCTCCTTTTATAATATAAATATTTAGTATTATAAATTTCTGCCTAACTGTTGCTTTAGAGACATCCTACAATATCTGATATGTTGTACTTTCATTTTTATTCAGTTCATAATAATTTTTAATACCCTTTTTAAACTGTTCTTTAACCAGGTTATCTACATATGTATTCTTTAGTTTCCAAATACTTCAGGATTTCTCCAGAGTTCTTTCTGTTACTGATTTCTAATGTGATTCTATTGTAGTCAGATAACATACTTTGTTTGGTTCGAATCTTTGAAATGTGTTGACACTTGTTTTTGTCCTGAATATGGTTTATCTTGATAAATATTCTATTTGTACTTTACAAAGAACACACATTTGGCTGTTATTTGGTGGAGCATTTTATTGGGTTGTCGGAAAAGTCATGACATAATTTGTCTGTGTTTTTCAAAGGTCATTTATTTATATAAAGAACAAAGATCAATCAATGATATACTGCCCATTTTGTTTGAGAACATTTTGCAATTTTTCAGTGAGCTTCATAATTCCTCATTTATAGAAGGACCTGTATTTGTTTGTAAAAAACTGAACAAGGTGCTGATTTACAGCCTCATCTGAATTGAATACACCACGCAAGTTTTTGTTTTGTTTTGTTTTGTTTTTTTTTTGTTTTGTTTTTTTTTTTTAGCTGAGCCATCCTTCCACCTGTTGGCAGCTCAGTGGCAGCTAAGCTCGGGCCGTGAATCAAACCGGGGATCCTTTTGATCAGAGCTCAAACTCTTGAGCGAGCTCTTAACCAACTGAGCCTCTCAGCCGGCCCTCCACGCAGGGGTTTTGAAGACAGCGAAACAAGTGGAAGTCTGACAGCACAAGGTCAGACGAGTGTGGTGGATGTGGCAACATATTCCATCCAAGCTCCAATAATTTTTGACGGGTGATCAAACTTGTGTGTGGTCTCATGTTATTGCGATGGCACGCAACTACTTTACAATTAGCAAGCTCTGGACGTTTCTAGATGATGGATTTGTTCAAACTGTCCAATTACCGACAGTACACATTTGAACTGATTGTTTGTTTCCCTAGTAGTAGCTCGAAAAACACAACATCTTTAAAATCCCACCACAATGAGACCATAACCTTCCTCTGATGAATGTTTGCTTTCGATGTCGTTTGAGGTGAATAATCACATCGGAACCAAGACCGTTTGTGCACCACATTGTTGTAAACAATCCACTTCTCATCACCAGTTATGAGTTGCTTCAAAAGAGGATCGTTCTCCTCATGTTTAATGAGCATATTGCAGATGTTTATATGCTCTGTCAAATGAACTTCTTTGAGTTCACGCGGAACCCAAATATTGAGCTTGCTTACATATCCCAGCTTCTTCAGGTGGTCATAAATGCTTGAATGATGGATTTTCAATGTTTCTGCAATCTCTCATGTCATGTAACGTGGGTTTGACTTGATCAATGCCTTTGTCGTCATCAACCTAGGTGGGCCTCCCTGACCGAGGAGCATCGTTGAGATCAAAATCACCAGCATGGAATTTCATGAACCAGCGTTGGCACTGACTTTCTTGTAGAGCATTGTCACCATAAACTTCATGCAACTTTCCACAATCTCTATGCACATTCTTCCCTTTATGGAAATAAAATGGTAAAATATGGCAAAAATGCACAGTTTGGTCTTCCACCTTCAACTTGTTGTAAAATCTCAAAAACTCAACCCAATCGTTCAATTTGTTTTGAACGAAGCTAGAACTGTCAGCTGTCAAATGACATAGCAATAACATAGATGTGAATACCTCTAGTACTTCCAAAAATAAACTGGTGCCATGTGTTTCAAACATATGTCATGACTTTTTCGACAACCCAATACAAATGCCAACTAGTTCAAGTCGATTGACAGTGTTGTTAAAATCTTTTTTGTCTTTTCTATTATTTCTATTAATTAATTAAAAGTGGGTGCTGGCTCTCTTGACTATAAAGACAGAATTGTCTCTTTCCTTTTGTAGTTTAATCAGTTTTGCTTCATATATTTTATAGGTCTGTTATTAGATAAGTAAATAAAAATTCATAATTGGAATGCCCCCTTGATGAACTGACTCCTTTATTATTGTGTAAATACTCTCTTGATCCCTAATAATATTCTTTGCTCTAAAATCTACTTTATTGATGTTAATATAGCCACACCAGCCTTCTTTTAATTAATTACAGCAAAGTCTATTTTTTTCATTATTTAAAAATCTTTTATGTATATTCCTATAAGTAGCACATAGTTGGGTGAAGGCTTTTCTAAGTACAGTGGCTAAAACATTTACATTTAATGTGATTATTGATATAGTTAAGTTTCAGTCTTTCAATTTGCCATTTGTTTTCCATTTTGTCCCATCATTCCTTTGTCTTGGTGTTTTATTAGTTGCTTTAGAATTTAGAGAATATATCTTTAATCTATCATTTAATTTATCAAATGTTAATAAAATTCACATATAGTATAAAAAAAATCTTACAGTACTATACTTCTATTTTCCTCTCCTGAAATTGTTGCTACTTTCACATATTTCAGGTATATATGAATTTAAAATGCAAAATACAATGTATTTGTTTAAAAAGATTATGTTTTAAAATAATATATGTAATAAGAAAATGAAATTTTAAAATGACAATTTAGTTGCAATTTCTGGTGCTCTTTCTTTAACATTTTTTATAGTGCAGATCTGTTGCTGATTAATTATTTTACCTTTTGAATATCTGAAAATGACTTCATTTTACTTTAATTTTTAGAAGATATATTTACTGATTATAGAACAGTAGTTTGGCAGGGTTTTTTTTTTCTTTCGTTTTGCTCCACTCTTTTCTCTATTGTATTGTTGCTGATGAGAAATCTGCTGTCATCCTTACTTTTATGTCCCTGTAAATAACAAGTCTTTTCCCTATGTTGTGTAAGATTTTTACTGCTGATTTACAAGAAACAATTGCTTATGATGTGCTGTGGAGATGTTTACCACATGATTCTTGTGTATTAGATTTATTAAGCTTCTTGGATATATAGTTTTATAATTTTCATCACATTTTGAAAAATTTCAGACATTATTATTTTAAATATTTTTTCTGCATATTCCTCTCATTAACGCCAGTTATGAATACTCCAATTTTATGTAGTAAACCAACTGGGATCTTCTCACATCTCACTTATATTCTTTATATTTTTTATACATTTCTCTTTATCTGTGTATTTTATTATGGAAAACTTTTTTTATTATTTCAAGTCATTAACCTTTTTTTCTGCAATATGTACTCTGTCATTAATCCAATCATATATATATATATATATGTGTGTGTGTGTGTGTGTGTGTGTGTGTGTGTGTGTGTGAAAAACATAGAAAAAACATGTCATGACTTTTCTGACAACCCAATATATCTCAAACACTGTTGTTTTCATCTTTAGAAGCTTGACTCAGCTTTTCTTTTATCTTCCATGTCTCTGCCTAACTTTTTTAACATGTGGAGTACAGTTATAATAATGTTTCAATGCCCTTTTCTGCTAGTTTTAGTTCTACATCTATATAATTTCTGCATAGGTTTTATTTATTAGGTCTTATCTTCATTATATGATATGCTGTCTGCTTCTTTGTATGCTTGGTTATTTTTGATGGGTTGCCAGACTGTGAGGCTTACTTTTCAAGTGCTGAATATTTTGGTATTGTAAATAGTTATCAATTTTGTTCTTGGATGCAGTTAAGTTACCTAGAAAAAGTTTTATCCATTTGTCTTCCTTGCAAGTTTTGTTAGGTAGGACTAGAACAGTTTTTAAGTGAAGCACTAGTTAGTCTCTACTTCTCAGGTCAAATCATCCTTAGTACTATTAAATGTCTTGGGAATTATAAGTTTTCCCTATCTGGTGGTGGCAACTAAGACTATTCCTGGCCCTGTATGAGTTCTGGATAGTTCTTTCCCCTTCCTCAAGTAGTTTCTTCATACACACGAATTGATAAGTACTCTGCTGAATACTCACAGGGGTGGGTGGGGGGTGGGGTGCGGGGGAAGGCTCTGCAGATTCTGGGGTTCTCTTTGTGTCCTGCATTCCCTTTTCTTGTAGTCTGTTCTTTATACTGCACCAGTCTCTGTCTCCCCAGATCTACACTTTGTCTCCTTAATTCAGAAACTCCTCTGGGTTCTGCGTGAGTTTCCCTTTCCTCTGCCATGGCCTGGAAACTCTCTGAAAGCAGAAAGCTAGGGCAATTATAGAACTCATCTTGTTTGTCTCCATCCCTCAGGGATCATTCTTGTCTAATCCCAATTTCTTGAAAGCCATTCTCACCCCCTGCCATAGTTTGTCTGTTTATTTTGGTTGGTTCAGAAGTGAAAGTAAAGTCTTTGTTACTCTATATGGATGGGCTGAAGCAACTCTCATTTTGTTTTGACCTTAATTTTCCATGTTGTGTTTCTTAATTTGCAATTTTCTTTTCATTTTAATAGTAAAAATAGCTAATAGTTACATTTTCCAAAGATTTCTTGTTTGATTTTTCCAAAGATTTCATTATTAAATGCTATCACCCATTTCAGTTGGTAAACTTTACTTATAAGAAAATAGTTGTTTCACAAAATCATGAAGCATGAAGAATGATAATTAGAAATAAGTTAAGTTCATGATTCAACATCATGAATTTCAAGTATATTTCAAGTATGGCAATGGTTCTTAAAGAAAAATTTAGTTAGCCACAAGTAAACATCTCATTATTACAGTGCTGTAGTCTATTGCTGAAAGGACTTCTTCTGAGTCTCCTTATACTGATCTAAGTTTAATATCACTTACCATTATGAAAAAGCTATATAAAATTCCTTATTTATTATGCTTAATCTTCATTGACTGTCTAACATATTAAATTATAAGGTCCCAGAGGGCAGGGATATTTGTATATTTTGCTCACTTATGTGTTTCAAGAGCTTAGACACAGATTGACACTGTGTAGGCATCAACTATTATTCTCTGAGCGAACTAAGGGATCCTAGGAAAGAGTTCAATGCTTGGATAGTGTTCCAAGCTAAAGGTGGTCTATGACCCCTGAGAGCTTCTCATTCATAGTCCAATGTCAGGAAAAAAAATTTTTTTAATGATCTAAATCTGCATTCTGTCAATATCTTGTTTTGAGTCAACTTGGGTAAGGTATTTCATTTATCTGTTTTTCTTTTGCTTTGTTCGCTATTTGTAAAATGTGTTTACCTCATTTTGAAGGTTGGCATGCCTTTGGTTCCTTTGGTTACCTATAATGTTGTCGAATTGATCACTGATTTGTTGTACCTGCTATTCTTCCTTTCATCACACCATTCTTTCTGTCTTTTTCCATACCTTCTTAATTTTTTGCGGCCTCCACTCTCCTCTTCCCTGACTCTACCATTTATTCTCTTTCTCTACACGTTTTCTCTCCCTATTACTTCTCTCTCCCTCCAACTCGATCTTTCCTCTTATTTTTCTTCTCCTTTTTCCTTCTCCCCCATACTCTTATTTCCCTTTCTCTTACTTTTTCTCTGCTCTAATGTTTTTCTCTAAAAACACAATGTTCACTACTCTAATGAACTCTAAAACACAATGTTCATTAATTTAACATAGCTTTACAAATTACAAATCATGTGTTAAGTATTATGCTAGACACTAGAAAGATAAGTTAAAGCAGCATGATGAAGTACCTGCCCTCACAACACTTAGAATCTGCCAGAGAACAATGTCTTCATTATACCAAAAAGATGGGTGGAAAGCCAAGAATTATGGTGTTATCTCACACCAATACACTAAATTTTAAAGTTAAAAATTCTAAATAAAAATTTGAAATACATTCTTTGATTTTTTAATCAAATAGGAATGACATTGTGTTTCTTTCTTTCAATTTGAATCTCTCTTTAATTTCTAAGTGGAGTTTCTCAAATTTTCTGGCATATGACTAAGATCTGTACCTATTGCCACTGTTGATTCAAATGATTGACACACCAGTGCTGATGATTCATGATGTCTCTTACTGAGAACTAATAAAATGATCTTTCTATCTTACAAACTTGATCAACCCATTCATGATTTCATCCAAAAAATGGTTCTACATTACCTTCATCACAAATAAAAATGCCTCAGCTTGGTATACAGAAACTTCTACTCACCTCTGCGTATGCAACCTTACATTTCTGTTTCCTATATCATCTTTCAGTGCTAATAATAATATAATAATAATAATAATCCTTTATTGAGGCTAGCATACTGTGTGTCATATAGCAAGCTAAGTGCTTTATATAAATTATCTAATTTAATAACTACCAAACATTATGAATGGGTCTGACAATGAAGTTCATGAACTTGTTGCAATGATGTTGCTAACCTTTTTTGATATCAGAAGAATTATTCATTATGAATTTGTACCACCTGGACAAACACTTAACCAAGTTTACTATTTGGAAGTGCTGAAAAGGCTGAGTGAAAAAGGTAGTCAACAATTCATGGCTCTTGCATCATGACAATGCACCAGCTCACACGGCACTTGGTCTGTGAGGGAGATTTTAGCTGGTAAACAAATAACTGTATTGGAAAACCCTCTCTACTCACCTGATCTGGCCCCCAGTGACTTTTTTCTTTACCCAAAGATAAAATAAATATTGAAAGGAAGGCATTTTGATGACATTCAGGACATCAAGGGTATTACGGCGACAGCTCTGATGGGCATGCCAGAAAAAGAGTTCCAAAATTGTTTTGAAGGGTGGACTAGGTACTGGCATTAGTACATAGCTTCCCAAGGGGAGTACTTCAAAGGTGACCATAGTGATATTCAGCAATGAGGTATGTAGCACTTTTTCTAGGATGAGTTCGCAAAGTTAATTGTCTGACGTCGTATATCCTGTGAAGGTTGTGAGGTTAAGTAAATTACTCAAAGTCACACAACCAAGTAATGTGAAATCTAGAATTTGGACATACACTGGATGA
This sequence comes from Hipposideros armiger, assembly GCF_001890085.2. NCBI lineage: Eukaryota > Metazoa > Chordata > Mammalia > Chiroptera > Hipposideridae > Hipposideros > Hipposideros armiger. The sequence continues at coordinate 310,074 of NW_017732107.1, read as the reverse complement.
CTTCAGAGCCAAGGTCTTGACCCTGTACATTACAGTGACACCCTGTGAGTCTCCGTGAATGCCCCATGCATTTCTACACATCCTGACCTTGCACTTGCCACATTGTATTTATGAATTATAAAACTGCATGGGTAATAAAGGAAGATGTTTATTTATATCTTTACATTAGTATCTGTCAGTTTTCTATGTTGCAATTTTAATATCTTTTTTTTTTATGTTTGCTGTAGATTTTTTGTTTGGTAAAGATTTTATTGGGGACTTAGGGGAGGAAACAACATTGGGGAATCGGAAAATGGGAACAGACAAGTTGCTGTCCCTTTATGTTCTTCAGTCTAGTTGTGGAGGATGTCGATTCACTGGCCCATGTTGGTATTGTGATCATTGCGCTCTTCCTAGCTGAGGCAGTCACTCACTGGCCATTGGACAGCTGCTCATGGCAGCTCACAGCAGCTCACACTGGCTGCTGTCTGCTCATGCTGGCTGCTGGCCACTCACGTTGGCTGCCAGCCACTCAAGGTAGCTTACAGTAGCCCACTGCAGCCTATGCCATCGGTGGTGACTCATGGCAGCCCAGTTCCAAGTAGAGCTGTTGTTCACCATCTTAGTGTTGAGGGTGCAGCACCACTGGCCCATGTGGGATTTGAACCAGCGGCCCCGCTGCTCAGAGCTCGCGCTCCCAAGCCAACTCTTAAGCGACGAGCCACTAGGCCGGCCTGCATTTTAATATGCTAAATAAGTTATTAAAGAAAGCAAGTATAATTTTATAATGAAACAGTGATAATAATAATTTTATTAAGATCATAGTCCTTTCAAGGTTGAATTAAGAGACAGAAGCTCTGATTCTTAAATCAAAGCTATTCTAAAGATTTAGGTGTATTTCCAGCTGCATTTTTAGAAGCCTGCATTTTAAATTAGAACAAAGGTAAAAGTCAAGCTATAACAATAAAACTGCTTTGCCCCCAAAGATCACCTCTCCCTGAAGGTTTCCCTAAAGTTATTTCTTATTTTAAGTAGACATCTAGCTTTGCTTTTGCTGCTTCTCAGGGAAACAAAGATGCGACATCCTGATAAACTTAACATTTTTATACTGAGAATGTCTCCTAGGAGATACAAAGACTTGCAGCATTGGATACAGAATCTTGGTAAACATGTGAAAGCAACATTTAAAGGAAACCAAAAGCATCAATATAAGCTACTTCCCTCTTCCCTGAAGCCAGTATTTGACTTCTAGCATGTCATCCTCATAAGAGTTTTAGAGGGTTTACCTGTCTATGTAGATCAGTTTGCAAATTTTAAATGAGACATTCATGATAAAACTTTTGGTAGTTCTTATTTAATTTATTCCATACTTCATAAACAACTCGTCTTTATCCTGTTAGAACAACCTGTGATGCATTTAAAATTTTAGATATCCCCTCAGCCCTGCTTTTGAGTCAGAGAGGCTCTCCAGGGAGATATTTAAAGGTTTTCTATAATAAACAGTAAAATTCTTTCTTAAAGTCCCAAGTTCAGAATCATTTCAATTCACTTATATAATAAAGTGAAGGGAATAGGCAAGAGCCGACTAGGGAATGTTACTTAGAGTAGGATGCAGAAGACTGGTCATGTATTCATAGTGTGGAATTACTGTGGCAAATCAGTACAGATCAAAATGACAATCAAATATAGTCAGAAAGATGATGTGACTATAAATTCAACATTTACGCATCTCTTAGGGGATAAATGAGAGCAATTAAATGTAGAAGCATCAAGTATAAAGTTAGAATATCATCTATCTATCTATCATCTATCTAACTACAATGAGAATTAACTGTCAAGTTAGTATTCTCTCATGTGAATAAATAACAGAAGGTTTCTATCAAAAGTTTAGTTCTCATTGGAACAACCATTTATTAATTTAAATAATAAATAATACTGCCCAAAAGTCTGAACACTCACACCATTTGTAATGTAGCATACTTGCTGTGAACGTGCCAAATGAGAAGTCAGATTATCATCGGAGCTAGTTCAGGATGATGTGAAAACTAGCAGTGTTTAAGAATGGTGTGCTATTTCCTGACATTTGGCTAAGGCAGCTTCACACATCCATCTCCACATTATGAACACATCTGCCACTGTTGCATGAACGTCTTTGTTCTTAGACCAAGGTGCACTCACCTCTCTGAATGTCTGCATAGACACGCTTGATAGTTCCCTGTGTGGCACCATTTTTTTTTTCTACAGAAGAGAAGCCCTTTTTCTGAGTGTGATTTGAAAACCAAATGTATCAATACCTTAATATTAGTTTATAGTCAAGTCTTAAGGTTTACAGTGGTTTCATATATTACCACTCTGATCCAAAACGTGTGTGGTTGTTCAACTCTCCTTTGAAAATCATATTTGTCATTATTGAGCTCTTGAATTCATGGGTGGTATACCTCTAAATTCTCTCCATTTGTTTCCTAAAACTTTATCATGAGAACATTCACATATTTTATTAAAAATGCATATTTTAAGAAACCATCTGATTAAGTACTGTAACTTATTTTGTTTGTCTCTAACACCAGTCAGTTGAGAATCTTATTTGTATTTTAATTTCCAAGAGAGAAAAGTAACAAAGATAATAATGTAAAAACTTAAGAAAGGAATCATAGCATTAACACAATATTCCTTTGTATTATATGCTATTTAAAGATCACATATTCCCTGACAGTATAAAACTAGAAATAAGCTCTCCTAGACAACTGTTAAGTGTTATATATAATTTATGTTATACATATATAACATTTACATGTTAATTCATTATGTGCTATGGTTAATAGCATCTCTCATCAAGAGATGGAGTAATTTGTTATGTGCTACAGGATTCAGACAATAACCTGTACTATGAATGATTCTGTTGGTTCAGAAAACTTTTTTAATAGCATCCAAAAGGATATGCAAATATATTGATTAAATTTTAATATTGAATTAATCAATGCACAAATATGTATGACATCATTTGAATGTAAGTAAAAGATGTTTCGACATTAAATTTCAAATGTACAAATAAAGGTTAAGGTAAAAAACTTGGATCCATACCATAATGAAAAATACATGTGCTTCACTAATAATTTAATGAGAAATGATGCATAAATTAACTTTTGTTATTCAACAAATACCTTCAGTTCCATTGGCTTAAAATACCAAACATTGTTTAACTTAGCATTCTGGTCTTTCTAGATTTTGTCATCTCTTCTAGGATAACCTCATTTGTATGTTTGGTTGTTACAAGGTCATCTTGGGAGCTTGATTCTTTTCCATCTCACGCCTCATCTTTCAGCATGTTAGACAGTGTAGTACAGATGGTGGCCTCAGGTTCCCAAGCTCAATGGAAGAGGAAAAGCATCAATACACAAGCTATGTCAAGTCTGGGATTATGTTATATACCCTAATGCTGCATTAGCCTAAACAGATCATCTTTTGATGAGAGATGCTGCAAAGTCATAATGCAAAGGAGGATACAAAAAAATGGATTTGTAGCCACTTCACAATCTACCACAAATTATGTGTTTTATTTGTTATAGAAAGTTCTAAGAGTACTTTTATATAAAGCAGTGGTTCACAAGGCCTAGAAACAACGTATGCAACTAATAACTCTTGCCTGATGCCCAGCCTTCTACAAACAATCATATAACCTTCTCATAAGACTTCCGCTTCTTAACTTGAAAAGTATTCCTATATCCTGCTACAAGAAGTCTCCCAGGAGCTGCAACTTGGGTTAAAAGCTGTCTGTTTGCTGTCTGGGAAGTATTTTTGCCCTTTATATATTTTACTTCCTGACATGTTCATGATGGCAGAACGATACTGGCCATTTTAATCTATAATTACCCCCTCGTTATCCAATTGCCCTTTAGACATTTGTGAAGTTAGCCTTGAGCAGCTGCACTGTAGATTCATTCCTGCAAGAAATCCAGTCTGTTTACCAGCCACTTTCTTGTATGGCTTCCATTGCTTCACTTCCAGCCATCAGAGTTGTTAAATAAACTGCAGTTACTGACCCTTTTAAAGAGCTTTTCCATTGCATGGCTGCACATTCATGCTACTCAGAGACACTTACAACTGTGACTACCATCCCTTGCATGAAAAGAACAGCAATTATAAATGGGGAGGAAATTAGGCTAAGTGATTTGTAGCTGGAGAACAAAGTTGCAGCCACTATTTCAGTCAGATATCAAGTACTAAGCAAGTCTGTCATTGTAACGCTTTGAAAATGACACTAGGTATTGAAGACTCATTTTTCTTATTCCACACTCACTTTAGCATACATTTTTCATAGGAATTTTTATCCTTTATTCAGTTTTTCTCTTGGCCTTAGCCCATTAAGCTGCACTAGGATATATGTCAGATAATTTCATTTCTTGTCCTAACTTATGTTAAAGAATGACAACACATTAGCAAAAGAAAGTTCTGTGGTATCTTGTACTTCTCATTAATCAAAGTAGAAGCTTGGCTACTCCTTGACATTTGACTTTTCAGTACTCTGCGAAGTGCTATGTGGTAGGCAAAGTGGGGTAAGGTGAAGCATGTTAATTAAAAGACTCTGCAAAGTAAAATATAAGTTATTCATGCCAGCGGAGAAAGAAAAGTCAGAAGGAATTTTTAAAGCATTGAATGTAGGAGGTGCTAAATCATTATTTGCTTCAAAATTTCTCCTAGTGGATACTTGATATTGTCAGGTCAACACCTCTTTTTTCAAGAGCTTTCTCTTCCTAGGTACATGGTAAATATATGTAGGGTGACCTTATATTTTATTGTTCAAACCTGATATTTTTGTGAGTATATGGGTGCTATTAATGACTACACGGTGAAATAGGCATAGGCCTCAATTATCCCAGGCAAAACTGAATGTATGATTTGCTTATAAATATGAGGTCCATCACAATTTCTATGTTTTGGCTTCTGACACAAGTTAGATCATGAAGTTCCTTCATCTATTTTGGACAGAGAAAGCTAGAAGGAAACTGCCTTTTTGTGATTGAAGATGTAGAATTAAACCATGTCAGCTTAAAATGAAAATGAAAATGAAATTGAAATGAAGCCATTATAGGGAAGATAAAACAAACAAATAAACAAACAAAAACAGACCATAACAGAGATGAGCAAATTAAGAAAGGGTTGCTTTCTGTTGCTCTTATGAATACCGTTTCTTTCCATGTTTGTGACTTTTACATTTTCATTTGATTACTATTTTCTTTTTCTATGATAGTTTGAGATTGGTTTCTGTCATTTGCAACCAAAATGATCCAAATAAAAAATGACTAAATGATTTCTGTACCAGAAATCTAATTCTTCAAGGTAAGAATTAGAATTCCCTACCATACACTAAAGGGAAAACTAAGACCTAGAGATATTAGTTGATTTAATACTACATCATGATTAATTAATAATTATCAAATATTTAAACCTTTCCTTTGTGGTCTCATGGCTCATGACCTCTCATTTAACATAAAGTTTTTCTTTAAACCATATTTCTGTGTACTCTAGGGGATGAAAAATATGATTTGAAAATATGATCTTTGTCAGACAAATGTTGGGCCATTTTATACTCACTGTCTACTATAGTCCCAGGATTGAAAGCCAGTGTCATGAATTCTTAATTCTTCCTAATGGAAGGAAGGTCAATAACAGGGCACTGCTTATCGTATGAAGTTTATAATTACTCAATATTTTTTAAAAGTATAATTATTTATTGATTATATTTGTAACTTACTTTTTGAGTATATTTATAGAATCAAAATGTAATTCATTTTTTGTACAGTTTGAAAATTAATGTTGCTGGGAGAGTATTTCCTTTTGAAATACTGTAATGTAAGATAAGAAAGGGTTAAATTAGAAACACCAAACACAGAAAATAAATTATGTCTTGAAACCCAAAGGGGAAGTCTGGCAAAATCAATAATATTTGAAACTAGATATAAGGATCCAGGAAAAAAGCATCTGTGGGGATTAAAATAGGAGGACTAAGGGAAATATATCTCCCCATGGGTTGCATGCTTAATAAAAGTACTAATATGGGTATTAATACACTTAGGGGGGAACGTTTCCAGTAAATTTCAAAGTTATTTCTTAGAACCACTCAGTTTTTATGGATATTCTTGTAATAGAAAAAACATAATATTATATCAGATTTTTGATGAGGAAGATAGTATCATTAAGGTAATTAGAAATATAGTTCTTCTTCTTTAACTTTAACTAATTGCTATACAGGAATAATAGACCTACAGTTTATATTTACAAAAGTGTTTGATGGTAGAGAATGTAATTTTTATACACATATAACCAAAATTATTGCTAGTTATAATATTTGAAATTGAACTATTGATTCATGCTTATGAGCAGGAGTTACTATTAAAATGTGGAAATAATCAGGACAAAGATCAAGTATTATTTATACATTTGTTCCCAGACTCAATCAGAACCTAGAAGACAGATCTTGCTTAATAAATATTCTGGAATGAATAAGTTTATAAGCTCTGTATCAATTTTAAAATTCTTTGTGTTGTGTTATGTATGTGACAAGATCAATACATAGGTTATATTAATTTTTAATGTAATACTAGAATATTGTAACAAGTAAAGCAGTGGTTTTCAATTTTGACAGTTTATTATAAAAACTTGGGAAATTTAAAAAATATATCATTGCCCAGGACCCTCCGTTGTCTATGAGTCAGTTGTCTGAGATGGAGCAAAACATTATTCTTGTTTGTTTGGTTTTTGTTGGATTGTTTTTGAACTCTCTGGGTAACTCTCATTTTTATTGATGGTTGACAACCACCAATTAGGAATTTGAGTTTTCAAAGCAATTAGATCAGTGCTTATTTCCCCAGACATGCCTTTTACCTAATGTATAGCCTTCCGAAGTCAGTTAAGTTTTCCAAGCATCATTCTGAATATAGGCATAAAATAATGTATTGTACAAAATAATAATAATAATAATTTAATAATGTATTAAAAGTTAAAGCTCTTGAAATGCTCCTGTTGCTGTTATGATTGACATTATTATTGACAGTATTATTATAAGAATCAATATTCTTCCCTATTTACAATCTACATGGCTGCCTCCTGATCTTCCTTCAGATTTCAGTTAAAACGTTTCCTTCTTAGAGAGGCTCTTCTAACACCATTTGAAAAGCAACACCTCTCTATCGCAGGTAAATTATTGCTTATCACCTTATATGCTCAGTTTTCATGTTTACTTAAACCTTTATTTAGCTTGTCTCTCTCTCTCTCTCTCTCTCTCTCTCTCTCTCTCTCTCTCTCTCTCTCTCTCTCTCATAAAAGCACCAGAAAGGCACAAACTAACTATGTCTCTCTTATTGACTGCTGTATCCTCAATGCCTAGAAAAGTGCCTGGTACATTGCACGTTACAGGTGCTCAGCAAATATTTATTCAACTCTGGCTTAGCAATGTTATATCTACAATTTCCATACATTGACCTGAAAGGAAAAAAAGAAAGTCACAACGTAATGTACTACAAATATATCTAAGTTATTTTGATTACTAGTCCTTATAGTTGTTGATAGAGTAGTTGAACAAGCAATTAACATTATTTTTCATAGACTGGATCTGGTCAGTTCTAAGAGGTGCTTGTTACTTCCCAAGGTTAGGGGGTATTCTCAGAGAAATTCCTCTCTGCTAAAGTGGGCATAATGCCTCCTTAAGATTTGATTTTTATATGCCTCTGTCACAACAGAGACCATGTATGATGTCAAGCAATATAAAGAAAAACACTAGATTCCACATCCTTTATCTATTCCTGTTTTGAGTTTTCTTCTCTGATAAGCAACAGGATTTTATTAGGCTTCATTTGGAAGCCAAATCACATATTGATTGAGATTTCCAAAGCACTCTGAAGATAAGAATTCTCAAAGTAAGTGTGGGACCTGCAGAAGAAACTGCCATAAAGGAGTAATGCCTTGTGTGCAGAATGGATGAGGAGATGGTGAAGTGTGCCATGTATCTGCAGCTACTTGGAACATTTTGTCAGAATAACTAAAATACTGTGAAAAATGGAGCATTTGAATTTGCTTATTGTGTACTTTGACTCAATATTATCATCCAGTTTTGCACCCAAATATATAAAATTACAGTTCTTTTATTTCTAGAAAATTATATGGTAAAGACAACTATGTGATTTAGTTGTCTCTTCCTATAGAAAATAAAAAATGTTATGTAATGAAAACATATAATAACCACGTAGCTTATGCTTAATAAATATTTGAAACAAGTTCAAAACAGCAACAACTTAAAATAATCTAAGCATAACACTGAATAAAAGTGAAAGCTTCACAAAAAAGAAGTCTTTCTCAATAAAGAAAGGAAAAATAGTTGATAAATAAAAATTAAGAGAGCAGTTAATTCCTCCAATCTTGATGATAACAAAATACCATATATGCTTTTAAAAAAAGGTGTTTCTCTTATTCCTTACATTTATGAAGAAAGGACATGGTAAGGGAAAGAAGGTATTAATGGTAACATATTTGTTCATATAATTTTCCCACTTCAATGACAGAAATTGCATTTTATAATTCAGTGAATCATTCTTGAGGACATCTTGTGAAGAGAAACATACTCCCCAAATATCAAATCTCATAACTGATTTCAAATCACTACATTTTTCTATTATAATCTGATTCGGATATTGTATCTTAAAATTTTATAATATGACTACCTAACCTCTCCCATTTTCAATATTTATATTAGAGTAATTCTGAATAATTTTAAATAACACAGTATGGCCAAATGTGAATCAAATAAATTACTGGGGGAAATAAAGGGGGAGCAAGCAATAAAAAAAAAGGCCTATTACTTTTCAATAACAGAATATTATCTGGATTATTTGATATTTACTTCTCATTTCTTATTATAAAAATATGGAGAATTTTAAAGATAAAAAAAGTTTAACAAAATCAAATTTATACTTAATCTCACTACCAAAAGGTAGCCTATGAAGCTATTTGACTAAATTTATATTTGCTTATAAATTTTAACTTAACATTGTTCTGTAAATATTCTCCACAATGTGGTCAATTTTCCATTTTATAAATTTATTTTATTGCTTTACTTAGTCTTATGATAGTAAATCCTAATTTGTTTTCCAAATTTCATTGTTATAAATAATACTGTGATAAAAATCTCTGAACATAATCCAGTTAATATTTTTCAACTTGTAGGACATTATAAAAATGTTACTTTCCTTACTGAGGCATGAATTCATTTTAAGCAAATGTGTTCATTAAGAAAGAATCATTTACTTGTATATCAACAACTTTCTCAGGAAAAGTGGGCTTTTCCTTTCCCTCAAAAAGGAAAGTTGTTTTTTGTTTGTTTGTTTTAAAGATTTTCTTGGGGAATTGAGGAAGGGGAACAGCACTGTGGAATTGGGGAAGGGGGAACAGACAAGTTACTGTCGTTTGGTTTTTCAGTCTAGTTGTGGAGGAAGTTACTTCTCTGGCCCCTGTTGGCATTATCACTGCGCTCTTCCCAGGTGAGGCAGATCGGTCGCCGGCATCTGGACGGCCACTCACAGTGGCTCTTGGCAGCTCACATCGGCTGCCAGCCGCTCATGCTGGCTTCCAGCCACACACAGCAGCTTATGGAAGCCCACTGCAGCAGGGGCTGCAACCTACGCTGTTGCCAGCGACTCACAGCAGCCCAGTTCCAGGTCGAGTTGTTGTTCACCATCATAGCTGCAGAGGGCAGTGTCACTGGCATCCATGTGGGATCCGAACTGGGGTCCTGCTGCTCAGAGCTGGTGTCCCAAGCCAGCTCTTAACCAATGCGCCACTTGGCCGGCCCAAAAAGGAAAATTTTGAGTAAGGAAATAAAAATTATACTTAACTCCACCTAGTGGTAATTCATATTAGTTATTGGGTTTTTCTATAAACAAATAACACCTTACTCAACACAAAAATAATTAAACATTAATATAAAATTAAGTAGATTCCTGAAGTAGGATTTAATGTATTCCATACCATTATTTATCAGGAGAAAAAGTCTCTTCCTTCCTTCCTTTCTTTCTTTCTTCCTTTCTTTCTTTCTTTCTTTCTTTCTTTCTTTCTTTCTTTCTTTCTTTCTTTCTTTCTTTCTTTCTCTTTCTTTCTTCCTTCCTTCCTTCCTTCCTTTCTTTTTTTGTTTCAGGTGTACAAAAAATGTAATAGTTATTTGGTCATATCAACAGATGCAGAAAAAGCATTTGGCAAAATCCAGCAGGCATTTACGATAAAAACTCTCAGCCAAGTGGGAATAGAGGGATCATATCTCAACATAATAAAAGCCATATATGATAAACCCACAACTAACATCAGATTCAATGGGGAAAAGCTAAAAGCATTCCCCTTAAGATCAGGAACAAGATAAGGTTGCTAACTTTCATCACTTTTATTCAACATAGATCTGGAAGTTCTAGTCACAGCAATCAGACAAGAAAAAGAAATAAAAGACATCCAAACTGGAAAAGAGGAAGTAAAATTGTCATTATATGCAGATGACATAATACTATATATACAGAACCATAAAGCCTCCACCAAAATCTATTAAAAGTGATAAATGAGTTTAGTAAAGTAGCAAGATACATAATGAATATTCAGAAATCAATTACATTTGTATATACCAATAATAAACTATCAGAAGGAGAAATTAAGGAACAATCCCATTTACAATTGCTTCAAAAGCAATAAAATACTTAGGAATAAATTTAACCAAGGAAGTAAAAGACCTGTACTCAGAAAATTATAAGACACTAAAGAGAGAAATTAAAGAAGACACAAATAAATGGAAACACATACCATGCTCATGGATAGGAAGAATTACTATAGATAAATGTCCATATTACTTAAGGCAATATATAGATTCAACATTACCAATGACATTTTTCACAGAACTAGAACATATAATCCTAAAATTTATATGGAACCATAAAAGCCCATGAATAGCCATGGTGATCTTGAGAAATAAGAAGAAAGTGGGAAGTATCACAATACCTGACATCAAAGCATATTACAAGACTATAGTATTCAAAACAGCATGGTATTGGAATAAAAAACAGACACATAGATCAATGGAACAGAATAGAAAACCCAGAAATAAACCTATTTTTATATGGTCATTTAATTTATGACAATGGAAGCAAGAATTTACACTGGGGTAAAGAAAGTCTATTTAATAAATGGTGCTGGGAAAATTGGACAGACACATGCAAAAAATAAACCTGGACCACCTCCTTATGCCGTACATGAGAATACATTCAAAATGGATTAAAGACTTAAATGTAAGATCTGAAAACATAAAATGCCTAGAAGAAAATATAGGAAGGATATTTGCAGACGTTACCCTTAATAATATTTTTACTGATATATCCCCTTGGGCAAGGGAAGCAAAAGAAAAAATAAACATGGGATTACTTCAAACTAAATAGTTCTTTCACAACAAAGGAAACCATCAATAAGACAAAAAGGCATCTTATTGAATGGGAGAAGATATTTGCCAGTGATACATCTCATAAGGAGTTAATATGCAAAATTTATTTAAAAACTCATATAACTCAACACCAAAAAACAATTAAAAAATGGGCAGAGGACCTGAAGACACATGTCTCTAAAGAGGACATACAGACGGCCAACAGACATATGAAAAAATGCTCAACCTCACTAATTGTTAGAGAAATGCAAATAAAAGGACACGTTTTATGACCTCCCCTGAGTGACAAGGAAGTTTAAAAATGATTCTGTCTATAGCTTCATGGACATAACAAGTGGTGCAGTTCTTCCATCCCTTCTCTTTATACTCTGTATTTTTCATCCAAGTTCATTCACTTGTTTATCTTTCTCACTACACTGTGGGAGTTTAGCTTGTAGCTACTATGGTTTATTCATTTTTTAAATTTAAATAGTGTCCAGAAAGTAAGTGTGTCTTAAATTAAAAAAAAAATTTGCTCTTCATTCATATGTAAGTTGAGCGTTCAATTGCTATAACTAGTTTGTCAAAATTTACTGTATAAAATAAGATTAACTTTATATTAGATTAGCACAATAAAAACACATTATAGGAAAAGAACAATTAAATTGGTATCTGATAGACCTGAAATGATTTAAAATTAAGCTAGAAACCCAGCATATATTAATTAAAAAAATCTTTGAACCCAATAGCTTCTCACATGAAGACTTTATACAAATAAAAATAAAAATTGAAATCTTGAATCATATTTTAAAGTCTATATTAAAGGGAGTGAAAATAGAAGCTTTGAAAGGGCCAGTGAAACAAATAGCTATTAGAATTTTTCACCCAAAGCTGCAAATTTTTTTCCAACTATGTGATGATATGTATCACTATAAGATATAATAATTTTTATATTTTTATTTTTTATAATTATTTATTTCAGTTACAGTTACATTCAATATTATTTTTTATTAGTTTCAGGTGTACAGCACAGTGGTTAGACATGAATATAATTTATGAAGTGATCCCCCAGTTAGTACTCACCTGGCACTATACATAGTTGTTGCAACATTATTGACTATATTCTCTATGCTGTACTTTACATCTGTGATATGCAATTTGATTATTAATTTGGAAAGGAAGAATATCATTTAATGAGAGTAGTTAATCATGATTTTTGATACAATGGAACAATGTAATCCTGCATACATTCACCTGGAGTTATAAGCTTTGAGATAATCTTATAGTAGTTACGGGGAAAGGTGAATGTGCTTGAATTGTTTAAGTCTGGAAGTGTGTTCAAGGAACACACATTCATAGAAGCTTATGAAGAAAATTCTGTGATAATGTGTATTTTTGGAACTCTTCCCCTTTTGATTAACTTCTTTTATTTCCTATTACTTTCCCCAAACCGTTGTAGTGGCTCTTCTGCCAACCCTGCCGATTATCTAAGAAAGATGTTGAAGTATATTTTAAATATGGATAGCTGTGTGTAAAATTTATGAAGTCACATATTATTTGTATAGGAATAACTCTTGGTATATATGAAAAAATAATTTCTATATTGAAAGTAATTTACATCTAAATCCTTTCTTGACTGGAACAGAAACTTTAGCTCATTTTTTTTTCAGTTTATTTTTGGTCAGCCTCTAATTTATCCTTCATTTTTTCTTTTTGATCCTCAGGAATTCCAGTTGCCTGTATAGTGCCATGATAATGTAATGAAGGGCTGGGACCCTGGACAAGATATCCTTCGACTCTTCCTAATGGCATTTGTGGAAATTTGTCTAAATTTTTGGGTGATTTAAATTATGCAATTCATTGTTTTTACTGTTAGTTTCAGGTGTACAAAACAACATAATAATCAATAATTAGACATTTATACTCCTCACCAAGTGATGACCTCAATTTTAATACACATCTGACACTGTACATAGCTATTACAATACCATTGTCTATAGTCCCTATGTATAATTTAGTTAACATTCAATACTAATTCATTCTTATCGTGTCTCTTTTTTTTCCAACTTTGTAATTTTTTCAGGGCTCGTTTGTTCTGCATTTCTTCTGAACCATTTTTGGGCATAGAAAACCATCCTACATCCTTTTAAAACCACCTTGGGACTATAAAAATATCTGTGAACTTGCTTCCATCCTTTTCTACCTGAACACAACACGACTCGCTTCTATTCTAGGGGGTTCGAGATGCTTCATGAATAATGCTTCTTGTCTTCCCAGGGTCCACTTCAGAAACCAAGAACATAACCCTTTGCAAATTCTCTAGCTTATCTGCAAGTACATTTTTTCTACCACCAGGATTTAGGGTACAACAGTTATCTGCTTTCTTTTTGATAGAATAGCTGGACTTGAGATTGTTTCTTACCTATCATGGATTCTTCTGTTCATGTTTTTAAGGTATAAACTTTATTCATTGAATATTTTAGGGCTTTAACTGAGTTTATATATACAAAAGATTTCTTCTAAAACTTTGTCACTATGTGCATAAGTTTCAAATAATTATTTTGAAGTTCAAAACCTATGAAATGACTTTTTGTTGTTGTTTTGCTTTCACTTACTTTAGCACCCTTTTCTTTTTCTTTCTTTTTTTTTGTTTTTTAAAGATTTTTTATTGGGGAATTGGGGGGATGGGAACAGTGCTGGGGAATTGGGGGAAGGGGAACAGTTGCCGGCTTCTGGACGGCCGCTCACTGCGGCTGCTGGCCGCTCACGCTGGCTGCTGGCTACACAC
>NW_017732107.1:238992-295675 GCF_001890085.2 Hipposideros armiger | reverse complement strand
CTGTGGAGGGCAGTGTCACTGGCCCTCATATGTGGGATCCGAACCAGGGTCCTCTGGTGTCCCAAGCCAGTTCTTAACCATTGCGCCACTCGGCTGGCCCCCCCTTTTTTTTTCTTGAGGTAATGAATGCCACTGATAATATAAAAAAGAAAAGAAAGAAAAGAAGTTATCAGAAACAAAACCATATTTGTTAATCTATGAAATTTTCAATACTGAATAATAATACTGGTAAATAAAACTTCACATGACATAAATGGCCTCTTTCATTTAATAGGGATATTCACTAGCCTCGGACTCCTCAGCCTTGGCAGGAGGCAGAATAAATACTCTTTGGGAAAGCAGTATTCTCTATTCTTAGTGTCTTTTATTGCAGAAGTTATTCCCAAGTTGATATTTCAGAGAGAATTGTTGCAATTCTAGTCAAACTAAAGTCACCTGACAACTGTAAAGTAATATGCCTCAAGTTCTGGGGGAAAAAAAAATTGCTGGAAGCAACTGGCTTTGGTTGATATGATTGATGTTTACATTTTAGAACCATCTCTGAAGGACTCTAGTTTCTCAGATACCTGATTAGAAACCCTGAAAGAATCTATAAGGCTACCTCTTATCTAGGTTATATACATAGGTGCAATCACAGAGAAGTTTAAACAAAAACAAATCTCTTATTCTGATGCATTGTATAAAATTATGTAACTTCTAACATATTTTACTGGACTTTAAGAAACTGTAAATAAGGGGGCCACATACATACATACATACATACATACATACATAATTAAATATTACATCTCATTTTATTCTGACCATAGACATTTTCCCAGGCATTTATTTTTACCTGAATAATAAAAATGTTTCAAAATATTCGGGATGAACTTAGAGACATTAAATAGTGGATAATCTGCTTGCTTCTGTGCCACATCCAAAAGAAAATTTGGAGAGCTAATTCCAGTTCTATACTTCCCCGGATTTGATTGTTTAAATGAAATGAAGAATATAGGAAGAACTGTAGCTAAGGGAGCACAGGACCGTCAGTTGCTCTTTATGAGCATGCAAACAATGCTCATAGCACCTTTTAAAATAAATGGTGATAAACTTTCAAAGGAAATATGTTGACATGACACGGTCATCTTAATGGAACACATTAAAGAAAGCACTGCTGAAACAAGTTCATGATACTCATAGGGATGATAGGCATTAGGGAGTATAATTTTTTCATTCTTTTCACACCAACTAAAAGCACAGGTTTCACATTATACTAAGTCATGCTCAACATTCTGAAGTTAGAAACTGTGGTTTCCCTTGGGAAAAACTAACCCACATCAAAACTACAGGGCTGTATTCAGGCTATATTTTCTGTTGAGAATGTGAATGTGGTTTAGGAAGTTTTGACTTCTTGATCAACAATTTCAAGATTCTCTAATAAATTTGCTAAAACTATGTGCTTACAAGTCTGCTCAGAGGGAAGCGTGATTCTGTTTGGTGAATTTCACAAAGGCACTCACTTCTAAGAACCATAACACCTGCCACAGGCACTTCATGATGCCATACTTGAGTCTCCATAATATGAGAAACTGAGACAAGATAGGTTGCCTGGAAATTGACAACCCTCTTCAGGGAACAGTGTGAGGTGCTTCACTGGTTACACAGGTAACAAGTGATTGTACCCAGTACCTGCAGCTGGAGAAAAACTAAAACCAGTTTCTTCCAACTAAGCTGATCCCTATGACCAGAACCTGGCCTTTAGCTAATTATAGTCTTTATAATGTCATTTGCGTTGGGGTTACTATGACTCCCATCATGTGTCTGATGCCATGACAGTTCCCGAGAAATCAAATATGGAAGAAAAAGCAGGAAACAGAGGGTCCTGCCCAGGGAGAGGCATTGAATGGACCACATCAATGGGATGTCACCAATTCCCTCTTGGTAGGAATAAAACCCCCTGATTGTGACTTCCTGGGCACCACTCATTCTCTGTGTCACCCACACTTTCCTCTTAAATGTATACTTTCATTTTCAACAAATCACTTCTGCTTTCCTGCCTCTGTCACTCTTGAATTCTTTCTTGAATAGAGACAAGAACCCAGTCATGGCTGCTCAGGATTGAGTCCTTTTTTGGACATCCCTATGAGCCTCCAAAAATGGCAATGAGAGCCCAATAATGAAACCAAAATAGTTTACTAAGACTCAAGTGAAGTCTTTCACGAGTTTCATCCCTACATAAATTAAGAGGGAGACTCATTAAGTGGGAAACTTGATTATAGAGTTTGTCATTGCTCTTTTATGGTGATATATGGGCTTCATAGACTCACTCCATTTGTAGTCTCACATTTTATGATGCTATATATGGCTCACAAATAGCTCATCAAACTTTCTATCCTTAAAAAAAAATGGTGTGAGGTTACTACCATGTACCCTATCACTGACATTGTTATGAGATCAGAAGGAGAAGGGATGAGTTATTACAGCTGCAAAATTGGGATGTAATCCAGTACTTATTAACACTGTTTCCTAGATAATTGCAAATAGCCAACTAAATGATAAAGTGCTGGTCATGGGCAATCAATAACTAAAAGAGCATGTCCAACATTAAAATAAGAGTAATCAACCCCACAAAAAGGACAAAATTCCAAAACATTGTAAAAGTTGATTTATAACCTATTCTATCTCTTTCTGTCCCCCAAGTATTTACAAATAATTCTTTGGGGAAAAAATGACTTTGCATAGTAGTTAAGTAGGTGCCTTAACAAGACCTGATGATATAACACTGGTGCAATACATTTGTTAACAGAATGGGGCAGGGGCAGGATGCTTCTCAAAAACATGGGTCTCAGTCATTGATATGATTCTGACAAACAACAATAAACTATTCTAAGTTTGCATCTTTGAGCTGAACAAAATGATCTTCACATTTAGGTACACATCTCTGCTTCTGACATCATTGGAAGATAGACTAAATAACCCCCTTCTGTTTTATAATAAACGTAAATGTGAACTTTCCATGTAAATACTTCCTTAAACTATAGCATGTTTTATTTCAAAGAGTGGCTTTTTAAATTATTTCCCATGTGTAGTGTTATATCTTTTGAGGCACACAAGGGTCACTTCCTCTATTGTGCATAATTAAGTGATCAATTTAAAGCCATGACAGTCCTATACTGAGTTCAAAAGGTCAGTGACTTTAACTTTCTAAACGTTATGGGGGTGGGAAAACAATAGAATGGATTCCTTAAAATTTAAACTTCATCTTGACTGAAAGAATTTTAAATGGTCTGTTGGAAATTTTGTATTACACAAAAACTTTCCTTAAGAACAGGACACATTATGAAGCTGTCTTATTCATTACATTCCTCTAAGGGAAAAATGAGAAGAAACCTGTACAGTCTCTTAATTCAGAATGTACCTTTAGAAAAACTCATCTCTACCTCCAAAAGACAGAAATTATGGCTTCAGGGCTAGCAATTCTCATTCAAGGGAAGAAACACAGGAGCTTCGACTGGATGAAAGTTATATAAGAGGATAAATTATTGAGAAAGTTTGAGGAAACAAAAAATACTGACAACTTTTCATTACCAAAGCTCTCTATCTCTGTGTGCAATGGTGTCCTTGAGATTCCTTGGGAATCAACACATCTTGGATATTCACTATATTCAGGCACCATCATAAAATCAATTTGTCAGCGTCTGTGCATTAGTAAAGAAAAAGAATGGATCAACTGCCCTAGAACCAAAACAAGCTTGGAAAGTTGTCAAGATCAAATAAACACTAAATTTTTGTGACAAATATGAAAGTAGGAAGCAGAGCTTGTGTGCTTTTAAGCCATTTAAAACTGAAATCTAGTAACTATCTATGAAAGTCACACTTGAGAAGGTAATTTTCCCCTTCTTGGAAAATGGAGATGAAGTTGAATTCTATTAAATTGCTCCCCAGGACCATTGCCAGTAGCATGATAAAGTTCAAAATATTTTCCATATATTGATAGGAAAGGAGACAATTCCCAGTGGAACTATCAATTAGTATATGCACATTTGTATTAGAGTTCTTTGAAAATTGGTGCCGGAAATTAAATGGGACATGGGAGGTCTTCAGATTTCAGTATATGGTTCTCTCTAGGCCAGTCGTTTAAGCATTAAGTTATAAACAAAATAGACTACAGAAAACAAGGTATTTTACTGAGAGTTTGTTACTATTTACAGTGGGGGGGAATTTTACATTTGGCTCTAAATTTAATTGAAAAAGCTCTTGTAGGTCTGTTGAAAACCAGTGCCAGCTGTCTTACTGGAGCCAGTTAGATGTTCACTCCTGAATGGGATTGCTCATGTTTCATAACCTGATTCTTGCATTTATTTCAGTGCCATCTGACTCAATTACTTTTTTCAATAACAAAGGCCACCAGTAAAAATCAAGATCTATTCCTTACCTGGTGGAAGGGGATGAGAACACCACCACAGTATGCAGATGCAATGTAAATCTTCATAGGTGAAAACATTTTTACTTTACATTATTCTGTAAGATTGGCATATTAATAGTCTAACCACAGGATGCAGTTATGTTGAGCTCTCATTCCCAGAAAGAAAATAACAGGCTGGAAAACACACACACACACACATGCAAAATATTCAAAAAAGGAAGATGGGAACTGAACATCCTATTAGGAAAGGCAGGTAGCTCGTGCCCCAGTGACTACAAGGCACAGACAGGAAGAAGCCTGCCCTCAGAGGTCATGTCATGGCAAACTTCAAATACAAGTTATCTGTAAAGAAACTAAATGCTGAAAAATGTAAAATACTTGAACTTCTAGTTCTGGCAAAATACATAACCACGAATATGCTTTCCTCACCCTCACCCCCCTAATTAAATAGCAGTAAATGCTAGTTATAATAAAGGTGGAAGATTTAATGCAGAATTGGACTCACAAAAGCTAAATGGAATCCACAGATGAGAAATAAAATGTAAGCATGTGGAACTAATGCTGAAAAAGCACTTGGAGTGGAATCAGTAGATCCTGTAATGGTGAGAGAGTGTTGGGTATTTATGATTATGAAACAATTGGAGCTAAAACTAAGTTCTATAAGTACTATGAGACTTGAAGATGAACTGAGACTTCCTTCACAGATTGTAAAAGGGAGAACAAAATAATTTCTGGCCACTAGCACAGTGATATGAAAAGCATTTGTGCTTGGACTTTGGGGAAAGACTAAACATCTCCCCTGAGATATTATAATCTTGAGTTTGTGCTTTCCATCTATTTATAGTTTGAAATTGTATACGTGGCAGGGTGTGCAACTTGAGAAACTAACATAAAAACACTGGCATGTCTCAGAGGAGAAAACATAAAATGTTACTATCTCACATCTCAGGCAGTATGGGCTGATTATAGACCTAAGAAGCAACCCTACTGAAGATGATCTCAGGATAAAAAACTTAAAAGTCATGAGGAAATAATCAAGAGTGACAACTAGTAAATATTTTGTATATCATGAATCACACTTTAGTTCCTTGAGATAATAGAAATTTTCATTTGAAAAAGACACTAAAATGAACATGTTTAACAATAACAAAAGATAAATAAAAATGTCAAAGAGAAAGATAAAGTTTATAAAATATTGTCAGATTTGAAAATAATAAACAAATGGAACATCTAGATGCTAAAAATACTCTAATTTTTAAAAGGAACACCAATTTAAAATACAACTCATCAAAGAGGATATTTGTATGGCAAATAAGCAAATAGAAAGACAGCCAGTCAACAGTTTAGTGGTTACCAGAGGTAAGGGGGAGGAGGGTGGTAGAAGAGGGTAAACAGGGTCAATATATGGTGATGGAGCGAGCACTGACCCTGGGTGGTGAATACACAATGTGATATATAGATGATGTATTTATAGAATTGTACACTTGAAACCTGTGTAATTTTTCTAACCATTATTGCCCCAATAAATTTTAATTAAAAAAAAACAGCCTGTGTCTTTAGTCATTAGAGAAATACAAATGAGAAACAATAAGAGAATATTATGACAATCGTACATGCTTATTAGAATATCTAAAGTTTTAGCATTAGATTAAAATATTATTTGATCTTTGAGAGATCTTTATACCTATGTTACATATATATATATATACTTATCAGATTTATACTTTGCAAATGTTTTCTCCCAGTTTGTCAGATGCTTTTTTTTTTTTTTTTTTTTACAGGTTAGGCTTTTGGTGTTGTAGATTAGACATTTGGAATATTTGAATATCACAAAGATTTCCCTTATGTTTCATAGTTTTACATTGTACATTTAGGTCTACTATTCATTTTTTTTTGTATAAAGTGTTCTATTTTTTCCATCACTGAATAGCCTTTGAAATTTTTTTAGAATTAGTTGATTATATTTGTATGGGTCTGTTTCTAGTCTCTCTGTTCTGTTAATTGATCAATGTATGTATACTTGGAAATTTTTAGTTTTGGAAATTAATCATTCATATCTGATACTTTTTATTATTTTGTTAGTAATGCTTTTCTTATGGTTTTATTAGTCTTTTTATAAATAAATAACTAATATTTTTCTTATATTTGTTGAAAATGTTTTTGATTCTTTTTTATTGTGGTATAATGGGCATAAAATAAAATACAGACATTTAGTGGACTGGCCGAGTGGCTCAGTTGATTAAGAGTTTGCTCAAGAGTGTGAGCTCTGAGCAACAGCAGTTTGAGTCCCAGCCTGAGCTGAGCTGCCACTGAGCTGCCAACAGGTGACAGGATGGCTCAGTTAAAAAAAAAAAAAAAAAAAAGCAGACTTTTAAATTACACCATTTTATGCATTAACATATATACATACCCATGAAACCATCCCAGTGGTCAACATGAAGAACGTGCCTTCCAGTCCCTCCTTACACCTTCCCCCTATTGAATCTCTACTTGTTAATTCCAGCACTTTTTGGTAGATTCCATTAGATTTTCTGGTTTTACATTTTCCTTTCCTATCTGGACACTGCATACTTCTTTTTTATGCCTGATTTTACTGGCTAGAACCTGCAGTACAGGTTGAATAGAAATGGTAAGAGCAGACATTCTTGAATTACCCCCAGTCTTGGGAGGGGGGAAGTTCATTTTTTCAGAACTAAATATGATGCTAGCTGTAGGTTTCTGTAGATGACCATCAGGTTTAGCAAGGTCTCTTCTATTTCTAGTTTGCTAATAGTTATTACCAGGAACCAGTATGGAATTTCTGTGCGATGATTTTTCTTTGTCTATTAAGATGATCATGTGTTCTGTTTTTGCTCTTGACTACATTATAGTTACTATTATTATTATTATTATTATTTACAATGGTTAGTTTTGCATGTTAAATTAATATTGCACTTGTGGTGCAAACTTCACTTTTCCATGATGCATTATAGTTTTTATATATTATTGCATTTTATTTGCTAAAATATTTTCAGAGATTTTGTTAGAAATTTTATTTATTTTTCTTTCCTACTAATTGTTTTGACAGAATTCATCAACAAAGCCATTTTAGCCTAGAATATGAAAATGGTTTTAACCATAAATTTAATTTATTTAATAGTTATTAGGTTATTCATTTTATTGTTTCTTTTTTTAAAAAACACATTTACTAAAATATAATTTACATATCTTCAAATTTACCCATTTTAAATGTACAATTCAATGTTAGCATCTTTACAGTTGTGCAACTATCACAACTTAATTTCAGGATATTATCACCCTAAAAAGTAACCTCATGCTCTTTAGTAGTTAATCTCATTTCTCCTCACTAACCTATTCCTAACCAATCACTCATCTACTTCTCTAGAGATTTGCCTTTTCTAGACATTTTCTAGAATGGATTCCAACAATTTATGATCTTTTGTGTATAACATTTTTCACTTAACATAATACTATTGAAGCTTATCGTGTTTTAGCATACTTGGATATTTTGTTCTTTTTTCTTGTTGAGTGGTATTTCATTGTATTAATATATCACTTCTGTTTATTCATTAAATAGTTGGTTGACATTTGGATTGTTTTCACTTTTGTCTATTCAAATAATGCTGCTACAAACATCCACATACAAATTTTTGTATGGGTATATGTTTTCATTGCTCTGGGTTATGTGGTAACTCTGTTCAACATTTTCCAAAACTGGCCAACTGATTTCCTAAAGCTGCTACATCATTTTACATTTCTACTAGCAATATGAGCATTCAAATTTCCCCACATCCTCACCAATACTAGTTATTATCTGTTAATTCTAGTGAGTGTGGTTTCTCTAATGACATTGAGCATTTATTCATATGCTTATTGGCTACCTGTACATCTTCCTTAGAGGAGTGTCTATTAAAATTATTTGCTCATTTTAAAATTGATGTATATGTCTTCTTAATTTTCAGGTGTAAAAGATCTTTACATATTCTGTACTTAGGTCTCTTATAAGATATGTATACATATTTATACATATACATACAAACATTTTTACACATATTTTCTCTACTATCTGGGTTTTCTATTATTATTTTAACTGTGTCTTTTATATATTTCTTGTTAGTGAGCTTTGATGTTTTTGTCTTCAAGGAATATGTCTGTTTCATCTAAGTTGTTGAATTATTAGAACTAATGTTCATATGGTCCCTTTTATCTCTTCATTATTTGTAGAATTGCAAGGAATGATTCCTCTCTCATTTCTGGTAAATCATATATATACCTTCTATGATTTTTCCTGATTTATGTATAAATTTTATTGGTTCTGGTTTTATTCATCTTTGTTATTTTTATTCTCTAATTTATGAGTTTTTCTTAGATCTTTATTATTTTTTTCTGTTTACTATGTATATATTTTGTTTCCCTGTTTCCAGTTTCTAACTTTGACTTAGGGTTTTTTATATACGCATTTAGAGCTATTAATTTCCCACTACTTAGTCTTTTAGCAGTATTTCATATATTCTGAAATATCATGTTTTAGTTTTTATTTTGTCAAAATATTTTCTAATTTCCCTTTTGACTTCTTTTTGACCCATTGGTTATTTAGAGGTACATTAGTTTCCACATATTTGGAGATGGGAGATGCATGTTCAGAAAATTTTCTTTTTATTAGTTTCTAATTCAATTTCATTGTGGTTGGACAACATCTTTTATTTGACTTGAATCCTTTTAATTTATTGAGAGTTGATTTATGGTCTAAATTTGGTCTACCTGCATAACTTTCATGTACACTTGAAAATAATAAGTATTTTTCTAATGGTTGGGTGGAGTGTTATATGAATATTATGTTGGTGATTAATAATGTGGTTGTTCAAGTCATTTATATCTTTGACAATTTTTCTATTTGATCTATCAGTTATGGAGAGAAGAGTGTTGAAATTTCAGACACAATTATAGATTTCTTCTTGAAATTCTATCAGATTTTTCATCATATATTTTTAAGTTCTCTTATTAGGTACATATTGTTTGGGATTATTATGCTATTAATTAAATAATATTTTTGCTTTTAAGACATTTTCATTCTTATATCTGGCAATATTCTTTGCTTTTGAAGTAATTTTACCTGACACTCAGCCTATCTTTTGACTAGTGTTAATATGGTTTACCATTAATATCATTTTACTTTGAACTTATTATTGCAATTATATTTAACATGTATTTCTTGTAGGCAATATATAGTTAAATCTTGTTTTTTTTATTTCTGAAAATCTGTGTTTAATTAGGGTGTTTTAATTATTTGCAGTTAGTATGATTATTGATATAGCTTTTAATCTATCACCTTAATATTTGCTATTTTATGATTCTGTTATTTCTTTTGTTGACTTCTTGGTATAACTATTTGTTTTCTTAGTTGGGGGATGCATTAGGATTTATTTTGTACATTACTATCCATGTCAAAAGTCTAGAGGACTGCCCTTTCCTTACTCATACCTTAGCCAACCAAGGCCTAGATCTCTTCCTGGACAATGTGCTTGCATCATTTTAATGATTATCTCATTTGTTTTCTGTTTCTCAGGAGTAATTTATTGTTGCTTGATGCCCAGTATCTAAACAACAACAAAAATTTCTTCCTTCCTTCCTTCCTTCCTTCCTTCCTTCCTTCCTTCCTTCCTTCCTTCCTTCCTTCCTTCCTTTCTTTCTTTATTCTTTTTTTAAATTAAAGTTTATTGGGATGACAATTGTTAGCAAAGTTACATAGATTTCAGGTGTACAATTCTGTAATACATCATCTATATATCACATTGTGTGTTCACCACCCAGAGTCAGTTCTCACTCCATCACCATATATTCAACCCCCTTTACCTTTTTCTACCACCTCCTGCCCCCTACCCTCTGGTAACTATCTGATTTATTTTGTTCATGTTTTTATTGGATTCAGGTGCAAGACTACATGCTATTCCTCTTTCTAAATCTTGGCCAGAAGCAGGTTTGTTTGTTTTTTTAACAATTATTGAATATTTGCATCAATCCCTCTGAGTTAGCCATTATTATTTTGATTTTCCTACTAAATCAATATGGAATAACAACAACTATGTTTGAAGGATTTATTATGTTTAATGTTCCAGAAAATTTTCTATAGATCATACAGAAACAAATGCATGGCTAATATGAAAACTGGAGGAAATTTAGCTCTTGATGTATAATAATACTTTGACTTCAAACATGACTTTGGTTAACTTGAATCAATAGTGGCAAATCAGTTTCACCTAATATCAAATAATTGTCAAGAACATTTTTAATTGTCAATAGGAGAGAATGAGATTGAAAATAAAGTTGCATTTTCATTCCTATCTTTATATTCTTTTCTCTCTGTTGACAAGTAATTAGGGCCATTCACAGTTTATTTATCTTTTCATTCACTGAAAAAAAATGAGACTATAAAGTGTCTCCTGCTATAACTCAGAGAAACCAGACTTAAAATGTTTTTATTTCTGAGTTTTTGCATTTCATTGTTTAAAAATCTTAACTTTCTGCCTACATATTTAGCATTTATTTAATCTTTGCTGATGATACTACCATGCTCACTCTATATATTTTATGGCTGAAAATGCATTACATGCATATTTGGATTGTGCAAAAAATTAATTTATTACACCATCATTATGAATTTGCCCTATGTTTTAAAAGAATAAATCTGTCAGCATCACAAACTATGTTTATTATTTTCCCTTCAGCTCCAATGTACTTATTATTTTTCCTTCTGTTCCTTTACTTTGTTTAATCAATGCCCTCTGCCAGTGATTTTGACAATATCTTTTCCATTAATTTCTGGAATCTTGTTGAATCTGTTATCTGATGTGTTTTCTACATCTTTTCGATTCTTGCTCTATGTTGACTTTTTATTGTTTTTGTTCTCTGTGATTCTTTATTCACATCTGAAAAAACAATTTGTTTCTCCTATTTAATAAAAAAACTTAGATGACTAGTCATTTACTTCTATCATAATATTTTCACACTTTTCATTAAATGTGGATTCTATAACTCAATTCTTCTGGACGCCACTATTTACTAACTTCCAATTACCTTCTTGGTTTCTTATAATCTAAACTTCATCTTTGTTAGTGAAATTTCCTAGTTGAACCCAACATCTTTAATGTTGCCAAATTAAATAAAAATATATAATCCTTTTATTATTAGATATTTCTGCTTCATGGAGCACATTGTATGTTTAGTTTTATATGTTTAGGTATTGACATTCTACTGAAAACTAGAGACCCTGGCCAAGTTAACACTGTTTCAAAAGATGTTAATACTTAGATTACATTAAATCAGTATCATGCTCAAATAAATTAGAGAAAATCTATCAAATAAACTTAGGTAGCTTTGTATCTATAGGAATTTTAAATACCAGTACAGATAGGGATATAGCATGCAGAAACTCAAAGAATTATAAAATAAATTTTGAAAGATATGGTAATATCCTCTTATCACAACTTGAGCCATGCATCCTGCCATACTCTCTTACCTTTCATGGTATGACTATTTTTTTTATTAAATTTATTGTTCATTTGTTGCTATCAGTTTTGTAACACACATATGAGTAAAATCAATCAATGTGATATACCACATAAACAAAATAAAGGATAAAAATCAAGTGATCATATCACAGATGCAGAAAGAGCACTTGATAAGATACAATATCCATTTATGGGGCCGGCCGAGTGGCATGTTGGTTAAGAACTGGCTTGGGACTCTTGAGGACCCCGGTTCGGGTCCCACATATGAGGGCCAGAGATATTGTCCTCTGCAGCAAAGATGGTGAATGGCAGCTCGACCTGGGGCGGGGTTGTCGTGAGTTGCTGGCCATGGAGTAGGATGCAGCCCCTGCTGCAGTGGGTTGCCATGGGCTACCATGTGTAGCCGGCAGCCAGCGTGAGCGGCCAGCAGCTGCCGTGAGCGGCCATCCAGAGGCCGGCAACTGATCTGCCTCACCTGGGAAGAGCACAGTGATGGTGCCAGCTTGGGCCAGTGAAGCAACATTCTCCACAACTAGACTGAAGAACAAAACAACATCAACTTCTCTGTTCATCTTCCCCTGATATCCCAGCGCTGTTCCCCTCCCCCAATTCCCCCCCAAAAATCTTAAAAAAAAACAAAAAAAACAAAAATCCATTTATGATGAAAACACTTAATAGAATGGGTATAGAAGGAAAGTATATACAATCGTCCTTTTTCTTCAGCATTCATCCTATGTCCATTCCTCTTTGCAAATTCAGACCTTTACCCCAATCCCTGTTTTTTTAATTTATTTTTTGTCTGAAAGTATCCCTATTTAGGCTGTGAGCTCATTTTTGAGTTGCAGTAGCAAATTATTGTCTTCTTTTTATTTATTTTTATTTTTTATATTTTTGTCTCCATTAACCTTTATGTTATATTTAAGTGTATCGTGCCCTATTCTGAATAGGTGTTGCCATTTCCTGATCAGTCTGTTTGTTAGTCATCTTACTCATAGTTTTGTATCTTTTTGTCTTTTTGTTTCGGGTTGAAAAAACCCTTCAGTATTTCCTGTAATGGATGGAGGCTTTGTGGTGGAAAAGTCTCTCAGCTTTTGTATATCTGGAAAGGTCTTCATTGCTTCTTCATATCTAACAGATAACATTCCTGGATATATTATTATTTTAATTAATTAATTAATTAATTTTTTATTTATTGTTTTTAGCTGAGCCATCCTGCCACCTGTTGGCAGCTCAGTGGCTGCTCTGCTTGGGCTGGGACTTGAACCACTGTTGCTCAGAGCTCACACTCTTGAGCGAGCTCTTAACCAACTGAGCCACTCATCTGGCCCTCTGGATATATTATTCTTGGCTACTAACAACTCTCTTTCAATAGTTTGAATATGTGATTCTACTACCTCATGGATTGTAGAGTTTCTGCTAAAAAATCTGATGGTAATCTAATGGGCTTTCTGTTATAAGTTACCATCTTCTTTTCCCTGGCTGCCTTGAGAATTCTTTCTTTGTCATTAATTTTTGACAGTTTAAATATAATGTGCCTTGGAGAAGGACAAAAATATGGAGTGCTTCATGAATTTGCACGTCATCCTAGCTCAGGGGCCATGGTAATCTCTGTATTGTTACAATTTTAATATATGTGCTGCCAAAGCAAGCCCTTCTACTATTTTTTTTAAGATTTTTATTTTTTTAACTGGGAAATTGGGGGATGGGAACAGTGCTGGGGAATTGGGAGAAGGGGAACAGATAAGTTGCTGTCCTTTTGTTCTTCAGTCTAGTTGTGGAAGACGTTGCTTCACTGGCCCAAGTTGGCACCATCATTGCTCTCTTCCTGGGTGAAGCAGATCAGTCGCTGGCTTCTGGATGGCCACTCACTGTGGCTGCTGGCCACTAACTGTGGCTGCTGGCCACACACAGTAGCCCATGGCAACCCACTGCAGCAGGGGCTGCAGCCTATGCTGTCGCCGGCGACTCACGGCAACCCAGCTCCAGGTTGAGCTGTTGTTCAGTATCTTAGCTGTAGAGGGCAGCGTCACCGGCCCTCACATGTGGGTTCTGAACCGGGGCCCTCTGGCGTCCCAAGCCAGCTCCTAACCAACGCGCCACTCGGCCAGCCCTACTATTTCTTAATTATTATTATTTTTTTAATTATCAACATTTTAAGTACCAGTGTAAGTTTATTTTCTAGTACCAACACTTGCATATGTATTCTCTTGCTTCTCACTCTTTTCACTCTCCTATAGCAATCCCACACATTCATATCATTTCAACATGCTTTTATCTTAAGAATGCATATCTCTAGCTTTGATGTTCACACTTGAAAATCCTGCATCCACATCACACTTAATAATTTTAAAACCAAAATTATTAAAGTTTTCCCCAAACTTGAACTACTTTCTGCATTCCCCATTTCTAAAAACGACACCAGAAACAACCCAATGACCAAAAGTAGACACCTGGATATCACCTGAGGCATTTTAAATTCCTTTAGGACCTACACATCCTACATGCAATTAATCACAATATGCAGTCGATATTAGTTGTTAAATTCTTTTCTAGTGAGTGGAGGCCAGCAAGACAGAAATCAATCTTTTTAATCTAACATGTAAATTAGATTACCACAGCATTGTCATATTCTACTGGTTCAAAGCAAGTTATACAGGGTAGGAGATTATACAAAGGTTATTTGGGGCATCTTATCGGTTGCCTGAGAAGCATTCCATAAAATGTGAGGATTTCAAATCTGAGGGTTACAGGATTAACATTATCGGTGTTAAGGCTAGTTTGGAGAGTACATCATGGACCCAGGGTGAAGAGGGCCTTCCTACTCCACATCCAGTGAAATGAACCTACTCACTCATTCATACATCTGCCTCCTCAGGGTTGGGCCAGGCCAACTGGGCTTCATTCAGAAAGGAGAGGGAAAAAGAATGAGCCTCCGGATGATGGATGGTTTTGAGCAATATCATCAAGCTACTGACCTACCAAAGGACCCAATGAATCTATTCCTTCTTCTTTATGAAAGATCAATTTAGCAATAAAAAGGAGGAAGAATCTTTCCCTCAGTAGCTGAAAGAATTTTCTTGGTAGAATGAATTAAAAAAGAGTAAGAACATGGTTTTTCCTTGACACCTAAACATCCAATGCCAAGCATATTATTGTATAGGCACCATTATTGTTTCATAGAATTAATAGATCAATCTATGAAATTAATAGATCTGCATTGAAATCTAATCTTTTTTCAATATCCTTTAACAACATGGGATGTAATAACTCCATCTCTGAGAATTGGTTGGTTTGGTTGTGAAATTTTCTTTGGCAAATCATCATGTCATATCAATGCTCAATTTTACACCTGATAATATTAAACAGAAACACAATCCTAAATAACCCTACCTGTGCATCAGATGTGGACACTTTACTGTCAAAAGTGATGTTATTATTAAACCATGGACTCAGTTGATTCTCAGTTTTTAAAGTCAAGAGTTAAGGTGAAAATTTTGGTACCCAGAAAAAGTTTCTCAAAGCTCTTTGCACTTTATCAGACATCTGATGCCCCTTCATTTACTTCATATTTATTTGTTGCTATATCTTCAAGTAAATCCATATTGATGCATGAGCTCTAGCTTCTATATATCAGAATTTCATTACTTTCAACCTCTCGACTTAATAATGATCTTAAGATCATATCTAGCTTCAGGTCCAATTACTTTATAGAAAGATAGTGATCTGTTATTCAACTCTCCCACCAGCAAAATACAAAGGAATTGACTGCATCATTGGAGGTGAGATTTAGGTTAGATAAGTGAAAGAACTTCCTTATATGCGAAGATGCCTACTATTAATAGGATGCCATTTTAAGTTTTAAATTTATTTACCTTTAAATCAATTAGAAATAATATATGTATAACAAAAAGACACTGAATTAATATACAGTAACATATGTATATTAAGAAGACACTAAATTTTAATAAGGATCTGTATAGTATGATAAATTTAAGGTTTTAATGATTTGATAATCTCTATAAAATAAACTATGAACGTATTTATCTGTTTGGCAGTTACTTTCTGTCACTATTTTTCTCAGCCTACCTACCTCAGCTTGTTGTTTGTCTCTCATTACTTTCAGATATTTATTCATTAAGTCAAATGCTTTTATTTTTCTACTGAGAAACTACAAAGTGTTGAATGTAGTTTTATTGTACACTTTTCAGGAAGTTGTTGGAATTTCAATTTTAAAATGGTTATATTTTGACAATTATGTGCCACCTAACGAGTTTGATTTCAGATGGTTGAAACAAACTTAAAACCACTTTTTAAAAAAAGTTAGATTGCCTTGTGCATCCCACATTGAATATCCGTTAATTAATTTCAGGGTCTAAGATAGCAAATGTTACAAAGTCAAATAATTAATATCTTATGTGTGCATGATAATATAAAAAATATAGGCCTGAAGATAAGAAATATTTTGCCATATTGCAGCAGGGAAAAGAGGATTTGAAGTGTAACAAAATGTGCATTATATCTGTTATTAACACAGTCAAGGAACAGAGAAGTGGCTGGTGTGATGTGAAGAAAGGACAGAGGCTGAAGATGAGACTGAAGAGCAAAGGGGAGAAACCTACAGAATAAGGACATTCATAATAACAGACAAACCTGCATATTTTCTGTGTATCCTTAATTTTAGCAAGTTTAGTGTTTAATGCCATTGGAGCTTGGAAATCTGAAATTTAAAGATAATCATAATTTTTTTTTTGCCTATGTTTTAGCTTTGAGGTTTTCTGCCCTGTGAATTGTAACATGGTTAAACTTCTACCATCTAACAACTCAGTAAAAAAAAAAAAAAATGGCAAAACTTAAAAACAGCCAATCAACAGAATAAATATAAAAATGTATAATAAATCTTGCATTGATGCTCAATTTTACTTGAGTTATTCAAATTTAATTAAAATTAGAATGAGATATGATTTCATCTCTATAAGAAACAGAAAAGTTTAAAACTTCTAACACCAAATCTTGGCAAGAACTTTGAGCAAGAGAAACTTTAATTAACTGCTGGGGAAAGGTATACAATTATAAACTTTTGAAATAATTTGACAAATTTTATTAAAATTAACAGTGTACATGCCATATGACTCAATTTAACTCAGAGTTCTTTAATATTTTCTAGAAGCTATTCCAAAATTGAAGACAGTGATAACGAATGAATTGAGCTACAAAATAAACTTGAATGAATCTCTGATACATAATAGAAAAAGAAAATTTACTAGAAAAAGTGATGACACAAAATATAAAAACAATATTTTGTATAACTATTGATATAGATAAGCTATAAGATTTAGACACAGGTGTAGGTGGAGGACTACATATCAACTCTTAAATGATTATATTGGCTAGTTCAATATTAAGTAACGATAATTTTTTTACAATTCATATTTGTTATTTTTGTTATGAAAATTATTGGATAGCTTTTACATTCATTTTGCATATGAGAAAATTGTCCATTGTGTTCTATAAATAATAAATTACTGAGTTCTTAATTCTGATTTGTTGTGAATAGTCGGAGCTGAAACAAATACAGCTCCTGCTCTTTTGATAAGCAAAACCGAGAACAAGCAAAAATAACTTACCTGTTAGCTCCAGAATGTATTTGATCCTGGAAGATAAGACTGTGAACCAACTGTAATAGATGCTTTATCAAATCTTAGAGCTTGCCCATCAAAGCTTGCTTTCTTCTTGTTTCTACCAATCCAAATCTTGGATGCCATAATAGTCCATTACCAACTAGCTGCCCATCTTGCAATACCACTGTAAAATCACTCAGCCTATTAGTATTCTCCCTTCTAATGTTTTCCTTACTGATTTTTCCTAATCAATGGCTTTAATTGATCAACAGATTAGTTTGGTGATTTGGGGGAGGAGTCCACTGACAACGCAGAGTAACTGTTCCATGTTTAATTTCTAGAAACCAAAAAAATAGGTAATTTCAAACATTTTTAGTATCATTATAACTTTCTCTCCTTTTGGGTTATTTTACAAAATATTTTCTCAGTTGTTAAAACAATAATTTTTTAAAAAATATTAAAGTTGAGATTGAGTTTTAAGTGAAGGGTTATTTTGTAGTTTTTGTGCAACTGAAAGTTAATTAGTGGTAATGATGATATGGTTGTTATTTTCTCCCTCTCATGCCTATATTTGTATAGAAAATGAGAGCTAAAAATTTTATCCATAGCATTAGAAAGTGGTGGTGTTGGTGGAGAATAGTAAAAAAATGCTGAAAAGATATTTCCTTTTTTTTTTTAAAACAAGACATATTTTCTAGGCCTTCTGTTTGAAATATACTCTTCAAAACATATATAGCTAATCAATTTGAACTTATCCAATTTATTTTCTTTATTATTTGTGTACATCACGCCTGATTTTGCTTTTTATTCCCTTCAATTCATAACATTTTTCTGCTGATTTGTACAAAACACTACATAAGAGAAAAAGTGAGGACAAGTACTGAATTGAAAAATGTTAATTTTTTTTTCAAATTTTATCATTTGGTAGTGGCTCTGTGGAGGACTGTGATAAAAAAAAGTATTGAGGGTTATTTGAAAGGATGTGATTTGTTGGGGGTGAGCACACCTCCTAATGGTGATCTTTGGGTGTGTTCTCTATTACTAATTTATAAATAGGTGTTCTGGACATTTCCAGGAAGCTCACTTCAGTTATACTGCCCATGATGCTACCAAATGAGTCTAATATCTCACAATGGACAGGACACCTATTTTCCCTGATTATCAGATAACAAAACATCCATAGCAATCATTCATTATCAGAAGTCTCATTTCTAAAATTTGCATTTCTTCACCAGCAACAAAATCTACCATTTCACTCACCCTGCAAACTTGTCTAACCACCAGCAACTCTGAATTTTTTGAAGAAAGAAGTCTCCATCTAAGTCCTAGTCTTTCTCTCAGCCACTAAAGTAAATCCTATTTATTCACTTAAACTTTATCTGTCTTTTTTTAAAATTTATTGGGGTGACAATGATTAGAAAGTTACACAGGTTTCCAGTGTACAATTCTGTAATACATCATGTATATATCACATTGTGTTCACCACTCAGTCAGTTCCCCTTCCACCTGTCTTAAGATGAAGCATTTCCTTGCTTCCAAATATCATTCCAAATTATTCCATCCTCCTTTAATTTTAAAAGTTCCCATTACTTCAAAACGAATATTACTTTGAGATCCATGTGTCTCACTAAACTACCCTCTGTCACTTGTCATTGTCATTATATAGGTATATTACATTACATAAATGTAAGACAGTTGCTTGCCAAATATTAAGTTTTTGACACATTAAGTTCAAAGCATAAAACCAAGAAGTGTGTCTCACCTTTCAGCTTGAGGACTACTTCTGCAAGGTTAAGCATGAGGAATTTCATTGTATTTAACAATGAGAAAACATAAGTTCCGTACTTAGCAAAACATGCTTTGAAAAACCCATTGTATTAAACATACTATTGGCAATTGAGTTTTATCTAGGGTTGCACAAGCCTTAGATTAGAAGTTCATGACCACAGAATACTGTCTACACAGCCTGCATGTGAAATGGCACTTGCTGAGTACCACAGATTGATTTCTGTAGCAGGAATAAATTGGATTGATTTAAAAGGATAGATTAATACATGGGTGGTCTTGATGGAATTTTCCTCTGCATTTCAGTGAGCTATAAAACATTATTATTCTTTGACCAAAACCTGGAAAAAAGGAAGGATTTTTAACAAATGGAAATGTAGAAAACACTATTTTAAGCACAGGTAATTATAGGAGAAAATGCATGAATAACGGAAAGCATGAGACGTTTATTTTCACCAAGGTTATAATAGTAAGTGAATTCTATGAATGGAAAGTGATTTGGATCACATTTTGAAACACTCTGGAGAGTTTTCTTTTCTTAATTGGATCAGGGGATTTTATCAGAGATGTGTTTCAGTGAGATCAATCTGTAAGTGGAACTCTAAAGGATGAATTAGAGAAGAAAAAAACAACTGTTGTTGGCAAGCCAATTATAAAACCTTTATAAGAGTCAAAATGAGAGGTATAGAAAAGCTAATTTAGAAGGGTGACAATGGGAGAGGAAAAAAACAAAGGAAGGGCATACAAGGAATCAAATAATTTAACAAATGATTGAAAAGCAAGGGGTTAGAAGAGAGAGTTAAAAAAAGGTGGTTTTATTTTTAACTGATAAATGGAAAGTCACTTAACAAAGGTTTTCATGTTTAGGTCACAGTTGTGACATGTAGTTTGGTACTCTGATGCCAGTATATTCATCTAGGTAAAAAACATTCAGAAATTAAAATCAGAGTTTGAGAGCTGCCGGATCTAAATACAGGATCACGATCAACACATGTATATGACAATAGCTGGTGAAAGCAACAGCCTAATAGCCCAGGTCACAAACAAAATCACTCATACAAGTACACCATTTCCTAAAATATACTCATTTTTTCTCAGCTGTCAACATGAGGCTTTGTTTCTCACCCATCGCACAGTGGAGAACTGAAAAGTTTGACTGATTTTGAACCTTAGCAAAGTGACTTTTGAACATAAGTCATTCATTGCTTTAAATATGGCCTTGATTTTAGTTAGCTTTAATCCTCCCTGGGATACAGCCCTACTATCCTTACCCTGAGATTTCAGCAATAGAACTAGAGCTCAGCTTGGATGTCTAGTTCTTCTCTCTCCCTCACTCTCTCACTTTAGGCTCCATACCAATCAACCTTTACAAATAGAGAGTGGGGCACTGGACAGGAGAGTAAGACTAGTTAGGCCTAAAATATTTAAAAATGCTCTCACAGAAGAAATTACTGACAATGAATCATAGATGACTATTATGCATTGAATTGTGTCCCCTGCCAAAAAATAAGTAGAAGTCCTAATCCCCAGAGCCTGTGACCCTATTTGAAAATAAAATCTTTGCAGATGTAATCAAGTTAAGAAGAGGTGATACTAGTTTAGGGTAGGCCTTACTCCAATAATTATTGTCCTTACAAAAGGAAAATCTGTACACAGACACACAGAGGAGAAAACCATGTGAAGATTGAGGAAGACATTGGGTAATGCATCTACAAGCCAAAGGATGACAAACTTCATTGGCAACAACCAGAAGCTGGATGTGGCCAGAAAGGATTGTTCCCCCAGAGCATTTAAAGAAAGCGTGACCCTGACAATGACTTGATTATAGACTTCTAGCCTCTAAATCTCTGAGACAATAAATTTCTATTGTTTTAAGCCACCAAGTGTGTAGTGCTTTGTTATGGCATTTCTCAGAAACTAATACAGATACTGAATGGCATTTATAGTATTCTAAAGCTTCCTACATATTTATGCCATATTTTCTCCAAGTATTTTGTAATATCACTGTAAAAAAAGACTTTTGTAGTTCTTTCGATCTCCCCTATTTCATGATGATGTCCCATTTAGTGCAACATGTGTTTTTATTTGTTCATTCCTTCAAGCTTTAATTCACATATGTTCTTTGGATACTTTTTCAGTAGGGTGCTATAATTCTAGGAACAGTGAATTTCAATTATGGTCAAGAGACTATATATATATATATATATATATATATATATATATATATATATATATATATATGATATGTGATGTAAATAATGTTTTTGTGACTGTTATCACAACCGCATATTGTGAATGGAATGAAATGGCCTTCTTACAGCTGATTCTCTCTTCCCTAGACTTTGTAATATGAATATAGCCTCTACATTCTGGGGAAAAAAAAGATGCTGGATAGATAATAGATAGATAACAAGTTGATTGCTTCTGCAAGACAAAGTAAAATTTTCTTTTTGTAGTGGAGGTATAGGTTATAGATGGGGTAGACAGTGATATTTTCATATCAGAAATAATCAAAACAAATAAAAAAGATGTTAAGGGGAAATTCACTATACAATAAAATCAGCAAAGGCAAATAGGTTTATTTTATTTAAGGCATAAAGGAAATAGGTTGATATTCTGATAATCAATATATCTGTAGTAGTTTATAAAGTGGATTCTTCAACTCAAACATTTAATGACATAAAGTGAGTAGGGTACTGTGTTTAATACTAAGGATGAATTAAAGAAGGATAAAGCATGGTCCTTGCTTTGATGGGGCTCCAAAGTCAGAGGTGTTTCCAGGCAAGAGGTTGATAGTTTAGAGGATACACAATCCTAAAATAAGACAAAAGTATTAAAGGAAGAAGTGATTCTATGTTTGAGAACATTAAATTGATATTTTGATTTATATCTTCCTTAAAAATACTACCTTGTCTCCTGCCATTATGCCATTTATGTAGTGTCATTATTTGGAAAGAATGCAACATCATTTAACTAAATATTATATTTCCAAATTCATTCCCAACTCAAAAATTAATACAAGCTTAAACATATTCATATAAAGACAAACCATTCACTGAATATTTATTGTTTGCTGTATTCTAGGCATATTTCTATGTGCTTGGAATACATAAAGGAACAAAACAGATGTAAAAATATCTGCTAGTAGGCAATAAACAATACATATAATAAATATATTATATAGAAAACATAAGAAGGTTAAACACTGTATGGGGTATATAGAACACAATAACTTGGATTTTAAAGTCTGGGGTGACATTGGCTTTAATTAGGGATGTAAGATAGTTTTCACTGAGAAAATAACAGTTGAGGAAAGTCTCTCTATTAGGCACATGGTAAGACTAATTGAAGTAAAAGAAGCTGCTGTTATTTTATTTTTTTTTAAGATCCTAAATGATGAAGAAAGGTTTGGGACCATTTGGAAAATGTGTTATGCTGTCAAATGTGAGGATATAAACCAGTATTTTTGTTAAGGCATTGAATCTACCTTTAGAAGTACCATTTAGACTACAGAATTAAAGCATTAGACACAGTTTTATTAGAGACATTGAAAATGCATTACTTCACAAGTGATCACATTCCCTTTGAGGTATGTGAATACAGAATTTAATTTAAAAGTATCACAATTAGGTAATCAATAGTCTCCACCACTGAGGTATTATTATGCAGAAGATGCAGGCATTCCCTTTGCAAGTAATTTTCTCACTGCACTGCTTAATTTCAGCCATTTTCTCCTCAAACATTCAACATTCTAACAAATAAAGTAAGTAATACAGATAAAGAAGGATTTTCATGCTGAAAGGGTTTAATAATCATGAAAATAAATGCATTAAAATGTACTGAAAATCATGTTTCAGATAAAAATATGTGACTGTCTTCTGCCATACCAATCATTAAAAAAATAATTTTAGAATTTTTAATTTCTAAGGCAATTAGGTGTTTAGGGATAAATGTAGGACTAAATCAAACAATTTGTCCTACTAAGTGTATATCTCAGTACAGTATTGATTTTGCTGCATATATAGACCATTAGCCCATAATATAACCACACAGGGTATCTAAAAGAAAAAAATAGCAAATGCCTCCTAACGAATCAATATCCTATGTGTGTATAACTAATTTATTTAATAAACAACTTTACAGTATAGTCCACGTGGTTTACTTTTTTCCCTTACTCCTTTCTGTCTTTCAACATTGCTCACATTAATTTATTATATTAAGTAAACCCTTATCTAATTTATTACCTGTCACATTAAGGACTTCAACAATCAAGACAAGTCTTTTCATAGGAAAATATTTTCTACCAGGCATTAAACTATTGTTGATGCATACACATTTTTAAAAAATTCTTTATTTTTTATTAAAATATAACTGCCATACAATATTATATTAGTTTTAGGTGTACAACATAGTGATTTGACATTTATATACCTTACTACATGATCACAATGGTAAGTCTAGACATCATCTGTCACTATACAGTTATTACCATATTATTGACTATATTCCCTGTACTACACATTACATCCCATGGCAAATAAAAGTAGCTTCTCGAATTTTTCTTGTTTCAACTCTGAAGTTGATGTTAACAGATAGAGACCTCTCTTTCTCCTCTCTCTCTCTCTCTCTCTCTCTCTCTCTCTCTCTCTCTCTCTCTCTCTCTCTCTCTCTCTCTCTTGTATTGCTAAAGTTAAGGCATTGGATATATTTACACAATTTACTCCTGTATATCTGATAAAACAAACTTAACTAAAAGACACAACAAATTAACTCATCAAAAACTAAGTTAAATAATGCCAATTTGTACACTGAGAGAGTCAAATATAACATGATCAAGATAAAGGAAAAGTTAGATGACCAATATAATTTTAAAAATTCAGACTGTTAAACAATAATTAATCTTAGTAGAGTAAGAGATATATAAATAATAGACATCTATATTTTGAAAGTAACATTTAAAGTTGAATCTTACTGTTCAGAAGTAAACAATGCAATTAGTTGATATAAGTGTATTTCAAAAACAAGCATGTGGTGTTCTTTCCATATTAGGCTTTTCATCCCCCCAAATAAAATTGATCATTATAACAAAGAATGCCATAATATAGTGAGGTTTGGATTGTGAGATAGATCTCCATTTTATTAACTGGCCCTAAGTAATAGTGGTCTTAATGAGTTATGCTAATTTTGTTCAGACCTTCAACTATTTAAGTCTTTCCCAGAAAATGTATTAGGGAATATATTACAATATGAGAGCTTCATGAATTACAAGAAACATTTTTTCCAGGTAATTCATGATATGAAATCTGTTTTGATGGGTATTTTTTCATTTTTATTATGTTCTTATAAGAGGAAATAAAAATAGTGATACCATTTTAAAAGACTATTAAAGCAGTGGTGCAATCAGATTACGAAATTGGCTTCTGAGATCAGACAGAAATATATTGAAAACTGCCACTATCATTTATTAGCTATGTTATTTTGGGCTTCGCTTTCTTTTTCTCTATAATGTATAATAATAATGTATCTTATTCACAGGACGTCTTGAAGATTTCATGAAGTATTGAAAGTTCTTATCTCAGTAACTGGTTCACAAGGCTAACAAAGTTTAATGAATGATATGTTTTCACTTGTATTATTAATGATAAGGATTATTTACACATTATCTTCCCAATTCTTCCCTTTTCTTATTGGAAAACAATGTGCTTTATTAGAATATATAATTGTTAATTGAAAAATAATGTTCCTTTTCTTACCATGTGATAGTCTAATAGTCATTTTTAAAATGTCATCTGGAAGTAAGGATAAAGGTTATGACAAGTTTCCACGGCCTGTATTATTGCGGTCTTACCTTAGCCAAGGAGGGAAATCTGGGGCTATTTGTACATGATAGAGAAACACATGCTTTCATTTCTCCCTGACAGTATGAGAAGAGATGGAGCGTATTGTGATAGGAGATCTGTAAGAAAAATGACTCCCTAGTGACATAGTACTTTCATAGAGCCACATTTGTCACTGGTCCCTAGTTCAAGCCACTTCAAATGGTCAATTTTTAACCCCCAAAGTGAACAGTTTCAATCTTTCTCTCGCTCACTTGCTCACGCTCTCTCTCTCCATACTTTATAAGAGAACCTTGGATCTGACATTTTAGACAGAGACATTTTAGCCATGAAGAGTGTTCTTTGTATATTCATGCCAGAGCCTCGTGTATTTACGACTATTTTTCTTTCCTCAATCTCTGACCAAGAAGAGAATAAGTCCCTGAATGAATGTCAAGTAACTCAGAGATATGAATACCAAGTTGGTGTGAGTGACACAAGAGAGGTGAATTATTGAACATAAATGGATCATGTCAGCAAAGAGCTGTGACTGGAATATGTAAGAGTTTATGCTCATTTTCTTTTTAAGTAATCAGAAATGGGAACAAAACAGATACAATGATTATATTATATATCTGATATGGAATAATAATTACAAACTAAATAAAATTAACAACTTACTAGTATATTCTGAATAATTATAATGTGGCTGTCAGATGCAATTTACTGCCTGTTTCCCTCTCATTTTATATAAATATTTAAATATTGATTGTACAACTCACAAGGTACTTAATTCCCATGAGTAGACAAGACATCACTGACACAATCAAATGAAATATATGCTCATGTACAGGAGATGGCCATACTATTCTAGTACAAACTGTTTAGGTCCCTAATATATATAAATGAATTAAACTAGAAAATAATTGCTCTTTCTGCAAAATGCATTATAGATATATTTATTTCAAATACATCTTTATTCATGTAGTCCTTAATTAGATCAATATGTTTTCATTCATTTGACAAAGAGCACATATAATTAGCTGGTATTGTGGGATTTAGTTAAAGTTCTCTTAGTGATGATCTCATTTTAGAGGATGAAGCAATATAAGCGCTGTTAACGTATTTCTGGAGAATTTTCTACATAAATTATGCCTCATCCTAATAGAATTAGCGAGAGGAAAAGTATTTTAAAGTTGGTAATTTTTAGTGAATGAAAATGCTGTCTGCACTGGTCAACGCTTCTCTGTACCTTTCTTTTTTCAATGTATTAGTTTTTACTAATATAGTTGCCCAAAGGAAGGAAAACCAGTTGCACTCATAATAATTATGTGTCAATTGTATAAGTGATTCCCTGAAAGAGAAAGCAATGAGTTAGTTGCAAGCTCCTTCTTCTGAAGTAAGAGCCTTGGGAGGATGAGGTCACTGTGGACTTGACCCCATCCTGGTGGGGTAAGAGTCTGGAGGAGGCAGACAACAAACATTCTGAAGCATCAGGACAAAACAGTGCTGCTATGGTTGTCTTATATTTATCTTGTTCAAAAAATACCTGAAACCTATTTTCTGACTACACTTCTGAATTGGAGGTGAGGTCTTCAATGACTTAATATAGACACTAAATATTACAGGGAGCTATGTATGCATAACCACTATCATCATTAAGCACACCGATCCCCAGTGGAAAACGGACCTTACTGTGAGAGGGAAAGATCAAGAGGCAGGAACAAGAGGGCTGACATTACTGATTTAAGCCTTCTATCTTGGTCGATTATATTGTTTAAATAGTCCCATTACCACTCACCTTCATCCCTTACACATTTCCCCAAAACATACTTCTCTTAAGTTTATGCTGCTTTTATTTAACTTGATTTAGATCGTGTATTTTTCCAGTTACCTTAAAAGTTATTCTGCAATGTCAAACTCTGCGTAATGGTGTATATAATGCATGTAATGGTGTTCAAGTAGACATGGTGCATTCTTAAAATAGTAGGGAGATGTTTTACTTGAGTCAATTTTCAGGGAGATTCAATTGGAGAATTGGAAGGTTAAAAAGGCTATATACAGAATCTTAATAGTCTATGAAATTGCTTTCATTATTTATTTCACTAGTACAACATGCAGGGGCCAATACAGACATTATATTTCAAAGTAACAATGTCCAATACAATTTTTTTGCATTGATGGAAACTACATAATCTGTGTTGTCGTTGTCCAATATTGTAGTCACTAGTCATATTAAGCTACTGAGCAGTTGATATATGGCTTGTGTGATTGAAAACTAAATTTTAAATTATATTTCATTTCAATTGACTTAAAATTTCAATATGCATAACTGTCTTTTAGTTATTGTATATAAATATTCATTTTTGTGACATATAGTATATAATATTAAGTGTTATATAAATAATTACATGTAATTATACATTATATTATATATACATATAAAATATTTATATATACATACATATACATCATTTTAGGCTTAAAAAATTTTGCCAAATAGTAGGAGTTCATATATATGTCTTACCCTAAAATTAACATTTTATATAACCATGCTACAATTTTTGAAATGAATCAATTAATATTTGTTATACTATTAATTAAATTAGTCTTTATTCATATTTCATCAAGTTTTTATTCATGTCATTTATTTTTGTTCTAGGATCCAATGTAGGCTTCCTACATTGTGTATCCTACATTAGTGTATTCAGTTGTTATTTCTCCTTAGTCTCTTCCAATCTGTGCCAGTCCTCAGTTGTTCCTTGTATTTCATGACCTTGACAGTTGAAGAATACTGTTTAGTTATTTATTTTGTAGATGGTCCCTCAGTTAGGTTTATATGATGTTTTCTCACAAGTAGATTAATTGAAGTTATATACATATTGTTGGCAAGAACACCACAGAAATAACATTTCTTCTCAGTGTATCAAATCAGGGAATACATAATGTTGATACTTCTTATTATTGGTGGTGTTCACCTTTTTCTGCTGGTTAAGATGATTACTATAAGACTTTACACTAAAGGTATTCTCTTTTGATGATTGTTAATAAAATCTTAAGGGGAA
Source organism: Hipposideros armiger (assembly GCF_001890085.2). Lineage (NCBI taxonomy): Eukaryota > Metazoa > Chordata > Mammalia > Chiroptera > Hipposideridae > Hipposideros > Hipposideros armiger. The sequence continues at coordinate 267,475 of NW_017732107.1, read as the reverse complement.
ATATTTGAGAATATGCTAATATCCTATTTTTCCTCAAACTTTTGCCCAGTAATTTCACCATCCATTTATTTTAATCAGAATAAGCTCATAGATCTTTATTTCATTCTTTGAGCTGTAATTCAGCATTATCATTATTTTGTTATTCTTTATTTTATTATTTTATTTTATTTTATTACTCAAATTGCTCCATCATTGACCTTTGGGAGTTATATATACAAAAATAAGAAATGCTCAATTAAATAAGTTGTCAGTCATAGAATTGAATACTATCTATAAAAGTAAAGTTTAAAAATTTTTAATATTTATAGCATTAACATGTTTAATAACAAATTATATTGAACATGTATAAATCAACATTTTGAAATCCCCTAAAATATCTAAATATTGTTGAAATTTTAAAAATAGAGTGGGATTTTGAAGATATGTTAAAAAATCATTATTTTACATATGTAAAAAACTCATCTCTGTGCAAAAGTAAATAGATTGTACAACTGCAGAATTATAAATATAAATAAAGATGTCTGTTTTGATCAGTTTCTATAATGATAACTCCATCTCTTTCCTTTTTTTTCATTTCTTCCTTCTCTTTTTTCTTGCCTGTTTTATCTTTCTATTCTCTAAATATACATATTCACATATAAGTAAAGCATAGATATCTGTTCGCTAGCTCCAGTTTTTTTTCAAAAATTTATTTTATTCAGTCTTAAATTAGAAACCCTAATATTCTTTTAATACTTTTGTCCTTAGTACATCATTTATCTAAATGATGTGTTATTTCCTTTTCAGTAGTAACTCACAATTTTTGCTCTTGGTTTAGATTGCAGGCAACTTTAATGTCTAAATAATTTTTGTTATATTGAAAAAGAATTTCTGGTTATAGCAGTCTAGCAAAAATAAAATAAAAAATAAAAAAATAAAGTTCTTTATGGGGTTATTACTTGTAATAAATAAAAATTGGGAAAACCATGGTAAAATGGACTAGAATTGGGCACTAATGGAAGTCAACATGTAATTTGGGCAAATTGCATTTGTTACTTTAGAAGTAAAAGTAACTTTTTATGCCAAAATATTATTTAACACATGCATAATACTAAAATCATCAATAATAGTGTGATTAATCCCAGATTATATTGACCAAAATCTGATAAAAGCAGACAACTGTCACCCCAATAAGCTTTAAAAAAAAACCACCAAAAACAAAATTATGTGAAAGTGATTTCTCACATAAGCTGCTTAAAAACTATGTCATTTTTTTTCTTTTGAAAATTGATATAAATATGTTAAATATCAATGTGAATACTGAAAACTATTCAATGATTAATTCAAATAAGTAGGTATACCTACCAAAAAAATACTGACCCTAAGAACATAGATTATTGACATATATATTTCTTGCCTGGATTAGTATAATGTTTAAAGAGATTACACTTAGGTGTCAGGAACCTTTATGACACTTTTTGATCTCTAAACTTTGGAGCTGAAAGATTGGAAGTCGTTGCCAGCAATTGCAGAAACCTGCCATCTTATTTGACACTCCTTTGATATCTGGCCTCTTTTTTAGTTCTATGAATTCAGAAGTTTTGGGGGTCATGCATTAATATTCAGTGGACAATGCTACTGTCTTCAAATCCAGATGAAAATATTTTAAAATGTTTTAATATTAAATACTTTCTTTGGTCTAAAATTATCAAAAATCCAATATAATTTAAACTAATTTGTCTTGCCCACCTTGGCCTTGTAATCTACCTAGAGCAGCATAGTAATTTTCTGTCCCAATCCACTTTTGTCCTAATTCCAGGCAAAGGAATTATTTTTCACCAAGAAAATGGAGCAATATAGATAAAACAAAACAACAACTGTATAGTATTAAAATATCAATGGCTCAGCATATTTTCTCCCTTTGTATTATTTCTCTAATTCAGTTAGAATTGATAAAAGTTTCTATACAAATCAAAAGTCAAAATGAAATATTTTAAATTGATCTATCAGAATCATTACTAAAGTGATCATTTCTTGTGACAGAATCATTAAAAAGTGAAGTGGGAAAGAAAAGTAAATGACTTGAATGAAAGTTATCTGAAGATTATTCTTTATTAATTCTATTGTTTCAAAGATCTTTCTTCAAACCTATTTTAGGATTTTTTAATTAAAATAGAGCTAGCCTTATGAAGCATTAAAGCTTAAAAATTTTAAGATAGAAAATATAATTTATATATTTACTATATAAATTTAAATGTTAGGAAAGATGACCACATTCTATGCAACACGAGAAAGAGACAACAGCTTGGTCAGAAATATTATTTGCATAAAATGCATGTCTTAATTTTCTTCTATGCTCTATGTACAACTACACACCAAACTACTTTTCTGTTAGCTGATTATACATTCTGTCCACATAAATTTGTTATTCTTATTCACTGTCATCACTGTCAAACAGATCATAAACATCTCACAAATTGTAAATTAAATGCATAATTAAACTATTTGCATTGTAAAGTATGCATACAAAAGTATAGATGTTATATATATATATATATAATACATTATGTATACACATATACATATATATGTGCTATGAAGCATGATAATAAAGTAAAACCACGAAATCACCAGCCATGAAACCACTGCTCAGCTTTAGAATTACATTATCAAAACTATGGTACTTAATTTTGTGTTGCACTTCATTCAAATATTTTGCCTGACTCAAGAGGCAACCATGATATTTAATTTTGTATTTGTCATTACCTTCTTTTATATTATATACATTTATAATACGTGCATGCATCCCCACACAATATAATGTTTAGCTCATGTTGTCTATAAACATTTTCATATTTACTCAAAATTGTTTTTTCATGCAACATTAAATATAATAAATGTGTCCACATTGTAGTGTTTCATTATACAGTAGTAACTCCATATCCACAGTGTTGCTTTCTGGGGTTTCAGTTAGTTATGGTCAATAGTGGTCCAAAAATATTAAATAGAATATTTCAGAAATAAACAACTCATAAGTTTTAAATTGTGCACTGTTATGAGTAGCTTGATGAAATCTACTGATGAAAGGTATGCCACTCCTTCCTTCCCAGGTCTTGATTGTTCATTTGTCTGGCATAGCCATGCTACCCACCCATTAGTCAGTAGCTGTCTAGATTATGAGAACAACTGCCCTTATATCACAGAGCTTGTGTTCAACTAACCTTTATTTTACTTAATAATGGTCACAAAGTGCAAGAGTACTGATCTTGACAATTCAGCTATGTCAAAGAGGAGCTAGAAAGTGCTTTCTTTAAATGAAAAGGTGAGTACAGTACAATAAGATATTTTGAGAGATACCATATTCACATAGCTTCTAGTACAGTATATTGTTATAATTGTTCAATTTTATTATTAGTTGTTGTTAATCTGTTACTGTGCTAAATTCATAAATTAATCACTGGTATGTATGTATGCATAGGAAAAAACATAGAATATGTATATAGGATTCAGTACTACCCATGGTTTCAGGCATCTACTGGGGGTCTTGGAATGTATCCTTCATGGATAAGATGGAAAATACACTAGGTCATTCTTTCTTAGCTTGGATACTCTAACCAAGCATAATTACCTCGTTCATTTACATACATTTTTACATTCAATTATAGTACAAAGTCTGACAATTACGGAAGTTTGTGAACTTGTTGCAAAAATGTTGCTAACCTTTTTTGATATCAGAGGGATTATTCATTATGCATTTGTACCACCAACTGGACAAACAGTTAACCAAATTTACTATTTGGAAGTGCTGAAAAGGCTGCATGAAAAAGTTAGATGACCTGAACTTTTCGCCACCAATTCATGGCTCTTGCATCACGACAATGCACCAGCTCACACGGCACTGTCTGTGAGGGAGTTTTTAGCCAGTAAACCAATAAACTGTATTGGAACACCCTCCCTACTCACCTAATCTGGACCCTAAGGACTTCTTTCTTTACCTGAAGATAAAGGAAATATTTGTAAGGAAGACATTTTGATGACATTCAGGATATCAAGGGTAATACAATGACAGTTCTGATGGCTATTTCAGAAAAAAAAGTTCCAAAATTGCTTTGAAGGGTGGACTAGACACTGGCATAGGTGCATAGCTTCCCAAGAGGAGTACTTCAAAGGTGACCATAGTGATATTCAGCAATGAGGTATGTAGCACTTTTTCTAGGATGAGTTTGCAAACTTAATTGTCAGACCTCATATGATCATTAACACTACAAATCCACTTTTTCCCCACTAGAAGTCAATCATAGTGTTAGTAATTCAGCTTACAGAATTTCAAAAACATTTAAATACAAAATCTTTTAAATTGGTTTTGGCCATTGGTGGCATAACTATGTTTTACCTGAAATGTTGAAATTAACTTTGATAATCATTTGTATTTACATTTTTTTCTTCCTAATTTTTTTATGTGTTTTCCCTTTGGGCTCTCCTAAAATCTAAGATGTCAAGGTTAGTTATATATATACAGAGGTTGCAAAAAAAAGTATACATATTTTAAGAAATGAAAAACTATTAAAATTGCAATACTCAATATATACTGATAACAAAAGATGAATACAAGTCACATTTGAATTCTGCAATTACCAGAGGTGCTCAAAGTGGCTACCATCAGTGTCCAGACACTTCTGATTATGATGAACTACTGCTTGAGCATGCTGACCAAAGTGTCCACTTGTATTGCTGTGCATGCCATTTCATTTTCCTCACACAGTACCATGCGTCTCAAACTTATCACTTATGTGTGCAATGGTTAGGCATATTGAGGTTCTGCTGCACACTCACACCTCCATTGTCATTGTACTTCCACAGTGTTCTTGAATTTCAAATACCCCTTCAAAATGGTCTTGTGCTCCTCAAATGACAACCGTACATGCATCCTTTTCTTTGTCCTGTCTGTAGTGTGGTGAAGCTAGTAGCATTCATTTGGTTAATGGCATCTTTTGAGCGAATGTCATACTACACATTGCTACCATAATTCAGTTCAACTTCAAAAAATAATATGTATTATAGATAACATCTCTTAAAATGTGTATACATTTTCTTGCCACCCCTGATATATGTGTGTGTGTGTGTGTGTGTGTGTGTTTTCTTCTCTTAGGCCAAGGGTATAAGCAAACAATAAAATGATTCCAATTATACTCTCTAATTCTGAGGGATAGAAAATAAAATTATATTAATCAGATTCTCTCATATTAGCTAAATGATACTTCCCTCAGCTATTCTTGGCATTGATGCCTAACAACAAGTATTTTTCTGTGGCTTTTATATTCTGTCAAGAAACCAAATTAAATCAATTCCTCCACCTAGCTGTTAGATCAGCAAAATATTCACATAACATGCAATTTTTATTTTATTCTCTTTCATCTTCGTGAAACAATTTCAAATTTTTCTAGAGCATGAAAAAGAATTAACACTTCTTGAGCACTGATTGAATATTATGCTAATAAGACAACACATGGACTATTTGAAGATAAAAAAATAAAATAATAAAAAATATGACTGGTTGTTTTTACTATAGGTGAATGAATATTATTTTTACTCAAGTAGGCATTGTTGATTTTTCTCTAACAGGTGACAAAGGAGTGAATTGCTTCTCATCTCTTCCAGATTCTGCCTGTGTGGAGTACATTGAAGTGTTCAATTCATTTTTTATTTTAATTACTTTTTTACTCAAAGAATTTATAATTGTTTTCTGAAAAAGTTCTAGTTAAATATGTTATTCTGCCATTCTTGGAACAGAAAAGTCTTCCAGAAATTTAAATTTTATTTTATCTTCATATTATAAATTATTTTAACAAAAAATAATGTAAATACTTGTAAATGTTAGAATAAGATATTTAAGTTCAGAGCTTTATTGAGGTATAATAGATATTTATAATAGATGTTTCTTAAGGGAAAAAGAGTGGTAGTTTGGAAAATATTATATAAATACACATTTTAAAGAATTTTTACTAATTTGAAAATTAATATTTACAAGCATAGCAAGTATTCTATATTTATAAATAACTAGAATAAAATTTATTTGATTTGTGATTCCCAGGTGTTCTATCTATAAGCTTTCTCTGTATTTCAAGTAAAAAATGCTACTGCAAACCTTGACTAAATCTATAAAGCATTGCAGATGACAAGATATGATTGTTTGATTATCAATATCTATATTTTAATGACATTTGACTGGGGCAAGTACAAACAAAGAATTAATTTTCATATGAAAAGGTATTGACTATTTTCCATAATTATCAGGGCATAAATAATTGAGCTACACTCTTTAATAAGAGGTCAGTGAAATGTTGCTTCCTAGAAAACATAATTATGACAACAAAAACCCACCCAAACTGTTAGTTTATTTCCAATAAAAAAAGGATTTTAACTGTAGTTTTATGTATGTATCACCACTTAATTTGTTGATTGTTTAAGAAGCTTTACAGATATGTAAAACATTTCCTGAGACTCATTTATATTTGCGTATATTGAATATAATGTTTGTAAGATAAATGATAGTTTGATATTTTTCTTGTCTTTCAAATAGAATGCTTATACTTTCTGGGCTTTTTATTCTGGTACATCTAAACATATTCATATTTAATTTAATCCTATATACAGAAAAATACATTTACTATCATAAAACTATTTAAGTTACTAAAATTTAAGGGTCATTTACTCTTATAAACAAGGTCACAATATTATTGTGTCCTCTTCGTTATGACATATACCATCCACTTTCTAGGTGAAGATTGATCTCTATCCTCTTCCTGACATCTAAATTGTCAGATTTCTAGCTTTATTAGGATTGACCTGTCAACCATGAGATGTCAGCTATAACCCCAGAAAATAGAGTTGATGTTTTCTCAGAGCGCCAATATGTGTTCAAGCAAATAGTCCAGCATGTATGCTCCATTAAAAGGTATCCCTAAATGACCATTCATTTCAGTTCAAGGCCAAGGCCCTTAAATTTAAATGAATATTTGTGATATATCATATTTGGTAGGTGAGTAGATATGTGGTTAAATGTAAAAAGACTTCCTGTAGAATATAAGATGTTATATATCACTGTAAATAACTCATTCTATGTGATAAAAGTTCCATTCTGAGAATAATTACTCCCATAGCTTAGAATGTTTTTTTTTCTCTTTTTTTCCTATTAGAAGTTTTTTAGACCTTGTGGAAACTATTGTTTGTATATGATGGAAAATTTCTAGTCTTATATTTGCAGGCTTAAAATGCATTGTTTTATCATTAAGGTAATTAGTTAATATATATTATTACCACATGCATACAGTCATGCTAGACATTGTGAAACAACGTAATTAAAGTGATAAATGAAGCAGAATTCCTGCTTATGGTGCTCATAACTTAATAAATATTATTCCCTCAGTGCCTCTTTATCTTGTAAGAACCGATCTTTAAAATGTCTTTCCCATGTAACAACCAGCATCAAGTAAGGGTACGCTGGTGTTTTTTAAAGGCTAAAATTGAAGCCTATTATCCTTGTACTACCTCCTACTGTATTTTCTAATTCCTTTCTAATTCTTTTAGCATCCATCCTTTCTGTAGTCACCTAAGCACAAAATTGCACACATTTGACTTGTGCTTAGTGCAGCTCCTCTTCCTTTAGTTTTATTTATTATACTAAACAGCCAGATGGTGTCAGGTCCTCAGTCATTCATAATGCCCAAAAAGCATCCACTGTGCTCCGCACCCCACCCTTCTTTTTGCTGACTTTTTGGCAAAGATCATTCTAACTCAGCAAATGAATAGGAAACTTACAATCCATTTTTTTATAAAATAATTCTTCCCTAATGATATACTTTAGTTTGCGTGGACCCTACCAAAAATATAAAATACCTTCAACTAATAGGGATATGTTACTAAAAGTTTTTTATTTTTTCCAAATTCAACAATTCGATTTTTCTTCTCTCTTTTATCCTTTAATCTACTTTATTTAACGAATGTAGAAAGAAGTCCTGATTGAACTATATGATTTGTGTCCACTATTGGGTAGAAGCCCTCTTTCAGGGTGGTTCTGGAAGGCACAGAGTTAGGGCCTTGTCGGTGAATTCAGGTTACTCTTGCAGGCGCTTAAAGAGAAGCAATGGCTGAGCAACCAAAGTTCATTGTGCCTTTATTGACTAAAATAATTATGTGTTATGTAAAGAAATCTGGAATGGAATAGTCACGATATGGTGTATGCCTATTTTTCTACTTATTTTGCTGCTTTTTAACACCTTCTACCCATCTTACACATACACTTGTTTTCTTGGATTGGCAGGTTATTAATACTTCTGCAAAAGCATTAAGAAGTTTCACAGCTCACCATACATACATATATATATATATATATATTTTATATTGCCACTTAACCAGGAGCCCTTCTTATTCTTTTCAGCCTGAGGACCTTAGGCTTTAAACTTAGCTCAGAAAGTATCTTTTCTATAAGCTTTGTTGTTACAGCTTCCACCTTAATACATACCTTTTATATTTTACTTATACTTCTAGTGGTATATATATATATATATATATATATATATATATATATATATATATATTTACTTTGTACGATGACACATGGGCACTAGATTTACTGTGGTGATCTCACCATAAAGTTTATTAGTGTCCAATCAATATGCTGTACACCTGAAACTAATATAATATTGTATGTCAACTATACTTTAATAAAAATATTTTTTAAAAAATCAAAAATGACTTTTTCCTTTCCAAATGGAATATTGCCAAGGTGGCACCCTCACATTCCTGAGTTATGAACTTAATGTATACATATTTATTAGACATATATTACATATAATTTTATAAATTATACATATTTACAGAATATTTATTCCAAATATATAGACAGCAGAATTGGTTCTTTAGCTGGGAACAATCTCTAGTTACGGGATATATTGGAGACTGCTACAGGTTGCAAATGTAACAGTATAATGGGTGTCTAGGTGACAATAGCATTTGAAAGACCAAACATTTACTAGGCATTGTTATGATTTAGAGCCTTGAAAATAATCATACTGTTGTTACAAATTCAAGCTGTAATTCATCCTAAAACATCATCGCCATCTGCCTTTCCCCAAAATGGTAAATCAAGTCCTGGGTTACTAGATAAATCTTCAGATGCTTCTAAGATCTATGCAGATTAGTTAAATGCATAAAGGTAGGTGTTGCATGCTGAATGAAATAGGCTTAAGGGCTCTGTTAAAGGGAAGTATATGTCCTTTTTAAAAGCATTGATATTAAGAAACAAACACAATCCCCAAAAACTTAAAAGAAGTCTTCGCATTGACCAAATCAAATCTAACCCCTGGCTAAACAAAACAAGACCAGGGTAAGATGCCATGGTGATCACTACTAGACCAAAAGCAAAGAACTTTTATCCCTAACTCCTCTTTCTCTGAATTTGTACTGTTTAATTCTCCTTGGAATCCCTAGTTCTGCATACTCACTACTGTATATGACTATCATCTTCCTCAGTTAAAAAGGAAAATTAAAAGAGCTTTTGAGGCATAACTGATGTACAAAAAGCTGCACATATTTAATATATACACTTGATGAGTTAGGACATATGCAAACACCTGTGAAACCATAATCATAATAAAGGGAATAGAAATATCCTTCACCTCCAAAAGTTTCCTTGTGTTACTTTTTGTTTTAATTTTGTTTCTGTTTTGTTTTGTTTGTAGTAAGAACATTTAACATGAGGTCTACCCACTTAATAAATGTTAAAGTGCACAATATAGTATAATTAACTATAGGCATGTGGTTATATAGTAGATCTTTAGAACTTACTCATCTTACACGACTAAAACATTATACCTGCTGAACAACAACTCATTATTCTCTTTGCCAGCAACCACTGGCAACCACCATTCTATATTCTGTTTTCATAAATTGACTATTTTAGATATCTCATATCATAAATGATATGTCCTCCTGTGGATGATTTAGTTTGCTTAGTCTAACGTCCTCCAAATGCATCCATGTTGTCACAAATGGCTGGATTTCCTTCTTTTTTATTGCTGAGTAATATACCATTTTAGGAATACTAAATACCATATTTTCTTTATCCATTCATCTATAAATGTACACTTAAGTTATTCCCATATCTTGGCTACTGTGAATAATGCTGCATTGTACATGGGATTGAGGATATCGTCTTCAAGATCCTGATTTCAATTCTTTTGGATATATATCCAAAAATAGGATTGCTAGATCATATGATAGTTCTATTTTTAGTATTTTTTCTAATAACCTAAGGTGTGAGGTGATATCTACTTGTAGTTTTGATTTGCATTTCTCTGATAATTAGTGATTTTGATCATCTCTTTTTATACCTGTTGGCTATTTGTATGTCTCTTTAAAGAAATACCTATTCAGGTCCTTAGCTCAGTTTTAAAAGTCAGATTATTTAGTTTTCTGTTACTGAGTTGCAGAAATTTCTTATACATTTTGGATATTAACCCTTCATCAGCTATATAATTTGAAAATATTTTCTCTTATTTTGTAAGCTGCTGTTTCATTCTGTTGATTGTTTTGTAGAACCACATGATCATCTCAGTAGATACAGAAAAAGCATTTGACAAAATCCAACACACCTTTCATGATTAAAACACTCAACAAACTAGGTATAAAAAATAAATGTCCCTCAACATAATAACGTATATGGCAAGCCTACAGTTAACATCATTCTCAATGGTGTAAACTGAAATCTTTCTCTGAGACTAGGAATAAGACAAGGGTGACCACTCTCACCACTTCTATTCAACACAGTATTGAAAGTTCTAGCCAGAGTAATTAAAAAAGAAAAAAGAAATAAAAGTCATCCAAATCAGAAAGCAAGAAGTAAAACTATCTCTATCACAGATGACAAGATATTATATGTAGTAATTCTTAAAGACTCCACAAAGAAAGAAACCTGAAAGAATTGCTATTCAGTGAAGGTGCAAGACATAAAAGCAACATAAAAATCAGTTGTATTTCCATACATTGAAAATGAACTACTGAAAAAAAAGAGAAACTAAGAAAGTAATCCTATTTACAATAACATCAAAAATAATAAAGTATGTAGAAATAACGTTAACCAAATAAGTGAAAGACATTTACACTGAAAACTAAAAAAATGTTGATAAAAGAAAGAAGGCACTCCACATTCAGGGAACAGGAAACTTAATATTGTTAAAGTGTTCACACAACCCAAAGTAATCTACAGATTCAATGTTACCCCCATCCAAATCAAAAAGGCATTTTGTAAAGACAGAAGAAAAAAGAAAATCCTAAAATTCATATGAAACAACAAAAGACCTATAATTGCCAATGTAATCTTGAGAAAAAAGAAACAGAATGGGAGTCATCATGCTTCTTGATTTAAAAATGTATTACAAAGCTATAGTAATTAAAACAGTATGGTGCTGGCATAATGATAGACATATAAACCAATGGAACATAATTTAGATCCCAGGAATAAAACCAAGCATGTATGGCCAACTAATCTTTGACAAAGATGCCAAGAATACAGAATGGAGAAAGGATAGTCCATTCACCAAATGATGGTGGGGAAACACTATCCATGTACAAAAAGAAAAAAAAATGAAATTGGACCACTGTCTTACACCATACACAAAAATCAATTCAAGATGGATTAAAACCTCAAACATACGACCTGAAACTATAACACTACTAGAATAAAACATAGAAGAACAGTTTCTTGACATTGGTCTTGTCAATGATTTCTTGGCTATGACACCAGAGGTACAGAAAACAAAAGCAAAAATAGATAAGTGGGACTACAGAAAGCTAAAATGCTTCTGCAGAGCAAAGGAAACAATCATCTCTCTGTTTTGTTACTCTGAAGTGTTAGCCTTTTGACTTCAACATTCCACTACGGCTCAGCTTACAAACGGCATTTTACCTTCTTCAGTGTGAAAACTACTTTCTATTGGCCCTAGACCTATCTGTACTGGACCAGTCTCTCCACAGTTATCATAGGCAAGAACATCGAACTATGTGGATTTCACCCCAAAAATGTTATGTTATAAAAAAAGCTTTATTTTGAATATTCAGGAGATTTTCTCTAAATTATTCTAAGTCAGCAGGCAAAATGGTATCGTCAGATTTCAGGATGCTTCTTTCATGAAGTTATACAAAACATTCTCAAAGTTGACTAACACCGCAAATTATTTAATTTTTTATATTTCTACCTAATTTGCTCCATATCCTGTAAGTCCCTGATGCTATTCACACAAGTTAGTAAAATGTCAACAAGTTGACGTATATTATTTGGACAAAGACACCATACATAATATTGCCTTAAAGAAAATCAGTTATAATGCTATTTAGCTGTGAGAATCTTTCTTTCACAGACCTTCATACTGGGTTCATTGAGTATCAGAATTGATATTGGCAATGTATCTCTAAATTAAAAAGTAAAGTAGTTTTCATAAAGTTATTTCTCTTAGTAAGTTACTTCAAGGAACTAAGAGAATGGCCTCAAATCACTTCTTAATGAAAGCAATTCTTTGGTAGATCAAGATAATTTGATCAAAGTAAAAAGTTTCTTATGTCGTTATTGAATAATTAATCCCAGACTATCAAGAATGAATAGACTCTCTATTCTTCAAGTAATTCATAAAGTCCATATTCGTATGTGAAAGTTAAAGAGCCTCAGCACTACTTTAACCTAAATGATGATTATTCTATTTTGATATCAAATTAACTATTTAATGGTGTAAAAATGAAAATTGATAAATAAGTAAACAGTGCTTTTTCTGCCACTGTAGAAGTCAACAAAATACTAGCATTCTTTCTTATTTCCAGTGATCTATTTCCTTAAATAAAAAAATAATATCAATAAAACATAAAACTAAGCCATAATATTATCAGAAAAATGGAATTTGGGTGCTTAGTATATTTTCTATTATAAATGTAATGCATTTAGCTCCCTTAGTATATACTTTTGGGTAATTTAGGTGTGCATAGTGAAATTATTAATACTTAAGTAGTTTTCCAAATTTACTCCATCATAATGAAGGTGAATGCCTATATCTTCATTTTCACACATTTTTTAGGAAAAGCCATTAATGCTGTGAGGTGGTAAGAGATATCCACCATATTGCTTCTTTAATGTAAACATGAGTATTTTTAAGCAATTAGTCAAAGGTCTTTATAAAGTTCATTTATCTGTACTCTGAAAGAATAAACTGAACATACAAATCCATTGCTTAAAGCTCCTACCACTCCTTTTATTTTTGGCAGGGATCTTGCTAGCTTCTCCTTCTCCTTCTTCTCCTTCTCTCCTTCTCCTTCTTCCTCCCCAAAACATATTAGATTTGGTTTTATTGTAGAGCACACAGATCAAAACAAAGTGCAACACACAAAGCTATAAGTCATTTTGGGGGAGGAGGCGGGAGCTCTAAAAAAATAAATAAAACTGCAACAGCTTTAGTTATGCAGTCTTCACTTGAGAACTCCATGCTGGCTGGCAAGGGAGTTCTGGCCTTTTCCAGGGACTTCTTGAGGACGGTTGTCCAGATTTCCACATCTCAGCCTGGGCCTCAGAAAGACAAGGCCCCCTGCTGTGGTGGCAGCCTGGGGGCTTGGAAGGCCTCTGCTTCCTTCCTTCCTTCCTTCTGTCCTTCCTTCCTTCCTTCATTCCTCCCTCCCTCCCTTCTTCCCTCCATTTTCCCTCCTCTCCTTCCTTCCTTCTTAATTTTTATTAAATTTATTGGAGTGACATAGGTTGGTAAAATTATATAATTTTCAAGTATACAAGTCTATGAAGCATCATCGATATATCACATTGTGAGGACTCTGCTTTCACCTGACCTGGGCTTTGGCCCCGCTGGGCAAGGAGCCATTCTTAATGAATCTAGGTCAGCAAAACCTTGCAGCTTCAAGGGTCTGAGAAGGTGAAAACTGCCAAGAACTTTATTTTTTCTTCCCTTATATTATTACTTTTTAAAAGCCTGTCCCTCAGCAACCATGCGCCAGAAGTGGAGGAGGCACCAACCCAGTCTTCAGGCCGAGCTCTAGCCTTGAATGTGTGCTGCTGGCAGACAAAGGTTGGCAGGTGCCTTCCTAGGACTTTGATATGGGAGAAGGCCCAAGCTGACTGATGTAGCAGAATGGAAAAGGAAAGGAAAAAAACCAAGAGAACAAAGGAAAAATAAAAACTCAAAAGTATTTCCACAGTTTAGAAAGAAACATGCCCCTATTTTATCAAATAAGAAAAGGAGAAGTTGTCACTGTTTTACCATGTTACTGTAAATGTTGACCAAGGAAAAGACATAAAATTGTTGGAAGACCTCCTGTCCTTACTAAAATCCTTGTCCTGTGTTCTGAAAGTGGCTGTTAGTCTGGAGGCAGAAGCACCTCTCACCATTCCCAGTCGCCCACAGAGAACCACCAGCACTAGGGCCTAGAGGCGCCTCAATCGCTTGAGAGCTACACCCTCAGGCAGAGCCTGGAACACTGTGCTTGGACAGCTGTACTGCATGAGTTTTGGGCATTTGGTAGATTTTAAAGAGCAATGAAAATATAGTATTAATTTCTATTTTGGGGTATTCTGAAATTTCTAATTTTTCCTGTGTTCCAGTAAATAAAATACACTCTGCTTTAGAGAAATTGAGGTAGCCATAGTTTTAGGAATTATGACATGATTCCAGAAGCATAAAAAATATGATAAAATACTATAAAAAATATTTCACTTATTTTGCTGTTTGGCTAGACACACCCCTTTTGCTGAATGTTTCCTAAAATTTTCCTGAGGTGCAGGAAGAGTATGAACCTATTCCTGAACCCAAAGATAATCTTGTGCAGGATTTTCCCATTTTTACTCTCATGTATTTTTCAGGAGAGATCTCAAAATCTGGTGTGAAATACTATCTTTTATTCATTTTTTCATTTTTAAGTAAGAAAATTATTTTCTACAAGTAATATTTTACCTCCTCTCCTGTGAATATCCATAGTAACATGGTCAAACATATAATATGGTGCATACCATTAAAATAAGAATGCACTTTAATTTTCAAAGCAGTTTTAGGTTTATAGAAAAAACGAGCAGAAAGTACAGAGCATTCCCATATCATCCCTCTCCTACCCCACACAGCTTCCCCTACTGTTAACTTCTTGCATTTTGTTACAATTTGTTAAAATTGATGACATATTATTAATTAAAGTCCATATTTTAAATTAGGAGTTACTCTTTGTGTTGTCTTATTTGTGTTTTGACGAGCATAGTGTCATCAAAATTCACATTACAGTATCATATAGAATAGCTTCACTGCCCTGAATATGTCCTGTTCTCCATCTGTTCATCCCTTCTCCTTCTCCCCCAAAATCCTGGCAACCACTGATTTTTTAAATTGTCTCCATAGACTAGCCTTATCCAGAATGTCATGTAGTTGGAATAGACTGTAAATAACCTTTTCAGAATGGTCTTTTTTTTTACTTTGAAATATGCATGTAATGTTCTTCCAGGTCAATTGTGGCTTAATAGCTCATTCTTTTTTTTAAAGATTTTATTGGGGAATTGGGGGGAGGGGAACAGCGTTGGGGAATCGGGGAAGGGTAACAGACAGATAGACAAATTGCTGCTTTTGTTTCAGTCTAGTTGTGGAGGATGTCGCTTCACTGGCCCATGTTGGTATGATCGTTGTGCTCTTCCCGGGTGAGGCATTCGGTCGTTGGTCTTTGGTTGGCCACTCACAGTGGCTCCTGGCAGCTCACACTGGCTGCCAGCCACTCACCGTAGCTTGTGGCAGCCCACTGCAGCAGGGGCTGCAGCCTACGCAGTTGCCGGTGACTCATGACAGCCCAGCTCCAGGACGAGCTGCTGTTCAGCATCTTAGCTGTAGAGGGCGAGCATCACTGGCCCTCAATGTGGGATCCGAACCGCAGCCCTGCTGCTCAGAGCTGGTGCTCCCAAGCAAGCTCTTAACCGGCTGAGCCAGTCGGCCGGCCCGCTCATTTCTTTTTATTGCTGAATAACATTCAATTCTCTGGTTGTATCACAGTTTGTTTATCCATCTGCTTATTGGTTGCTTCCAGTTTGGGGCAGTTATGAATAAAGCCGATATTAATATTCATGTGCAAGTTATGTGTCAACATAAGTT
Organism: Hipposideros armiger; assembly: GCF_001890085.2. NCBI lineage: Eukaryota > Metazoa > Chordata > Mammalia > Chiroptera > Hipposideridae > Hipposideros > Hipposideros armiger. Next base: position 251,330 of record NW_017732107.1, on the reverse strand, counting down.
TTTAACCCCTTTGTTAGAGATTCCCAGAGAGAAACTAGTGTGATTGCTGGATCATATGGTAAGGCAAAAGTTTAGCTTTCTAAGAAACTACGAGACTACTTCACAAAGTGGGTGTTGCCTTCCCAGCAGCAATGAGTGAGTGTACCTGGTGCTCCAGCATTTGGTGTTATCGATGTTTTTGGATTTTAGTCATTCTAATAGGTGCATAGTGGTATCTCATTGTTTTAATTTACAATTCACGAATGATATATGATATAAAAACTTTATATATGATATAAAAATCTTTTAATTTACTTATTTGCCATTGTGTATGTCCTTTTGTGCAATATTCATTCACGATTGGCTCATTTTTAAATTGGATTTATTTTCTTATTGTTAAGTCTTAAGGGATCTTTGTATATTTTGGATACAACTCCTCTATTAGATAAATGTCTTGCAAATATTTTCTCCCAGATTGTTGCTTACCTTTTAATTATCTTAACAGTGTTTTTCCCAGTGCAGAAGTTTTCACTTTAATGAAGTCCAGCTATTCAATTTTGTCTTTCATGAATCATGAATTTGGCGTCATATCTGAAAAAGCATTGCCAAACCGAGGGTCACTAGATTATCTCCTATTTTTAGCTTCTAGACATTTTACAGTTTTGTGTTATACATTTAGGTCTATTATCCATTTTGTGTTAGTTTTATGAAAGTTCATACCATTTTTTTTTTTACTATAATGAATTCCTGTTTTTCCAGCTATAACACAAACTATAAGTGAACAGGGATTGTTCCCTACTTTGTTACATGAGTTAATTCTGTCACTAAACAATTTATTCCTAATTATTCAGTTACATTATTCAGTTTTCACACTTTGAAGCAATTTCACAAATAGCTCAGCATTTCATATATATACTAGTATAAGAAAGAAATCAAAAAAGAAAATATTTAAAATGCTATAAATAATTTAGCCCCAAGCATTCCAGCGCTTTCTATTAAATGCTTCTTCTTTGAAAATGGGGGGTGGGGCTGGGTGGGTGGGAGAAGTGTGCAACACGCTGCAAACAGTAACAATTTAAATAGACCATATATTTACAATAATATTTATAATGTGAAAACCTCCATAAATTTTTATCTCAAATATTTATAACTTTTTGGTTTTAGATAAAATACAAGTAAAAACTACATTTCTCAATGGAGACTATCACAATTATCTGGATATTTTATATATATATATATACACATATATATAGCTTACATTTTAAATATAAAATGAAGGTTTATGCCAAATTTTGTACATAAATTATACTCAAGCTATGCCATAATCTTTACAAACTATACAGATAACTTATCTTCAGGTATGACAAATTAAGTTACACATTTAAAAGATTACCAATTTTGTATATCAAAAATTTTGTATATCAATATATGTAAACTCAGTTTACATATATCAATATTTAAATACACAGATACAGAATTTAAACTGTTCAAATAGAAATGCCTTATATTTTAATAATATCATAAAATGGGGTCCAGAAAGCACTTTTAATATGTCCTGAGTAACTGAAACAGGGCTTACATAATTTAAAATACAACTGAATGAGCAAGCAGAGACTACTTAGAAAGATAATTCAGCAGTGAATGGGAGCTAAGAGATTGTGAAGCAATCCTGTTTAGAAATGACTTGTATTAAAATCTGTATAGAATAAAACAAGAGAACAGTACTTTTTAAAAAATTGAAAAGCAACTTATAATGTAATGAAAATAAAAAATAAGCATACAATGAATGTAAGATACTCTAAATAGACATATCAGATGCTATTAAATAACTGTATATTAAACAACTTGCATATTAAGTATATGCTAAGGGGGAAATATTTATTCAGTTTTATGACTTTTTAAAATTGTTTTATTTTATTTTTATTTAAATTGTTTTATTTTAAATATAGCCAATATATCCATGCTCAATCTAAAGTGATATTATATTTTGCAGTAGGAAAAAATGTTGAAGGTGTTTTAAAGAAAATATATTTTCATCTGAAATTAGTTTTATGTACTTGAATTTTTCAGTGCAAAGAAATGCAACAGCCTAAATTATGTTTAAGATGGAGTTTATATTCTTTTTTATTTTGAATAAAGGTTTGAGGCATTCATGAATGTAGGAGTTTACATGTATGGGTGTGTGTGTGTGTGTGTGAGTGTGTGTGTGTGTGTGTGTGTGTGTGTGTGTGTGTGTGTGTGTGTGGCAAACCATAACTTTTCAGTTGAGGAAAAGAAGTATTAAAAAAATTTTGTTCAAACATGTAATATGCAGAAAATAATAATGTCAATTTATTTTTTGCGCTGTCAGTACTTTGCTGATATATTGAAGTAAATTATATTGATATATTCAAGCAAAGGCTAAAATACTACATATTTAACTTTATAAAGGAAATGTCTATACTATTTGGGAAGCTAGAGTATGAAATCATTCAGGGTCTTGGAAATCCAAACTTTTAAAATTAATTTTTGTTTTTAATACTCCTTTTTTTATGGCTATGCTTCCTACATGAAAGTCATTCAGTAAATGTATCAATTTTCTTTTTTTAAGTAAATACATCACATCAAAGATATTGAAACTTCATCGTTTGACAGGGTAATTTGACTTCTAGTGTTATTATCTTTTACAGGTAGAACAGGATCTTCAGTTTTAGTTTGTGAAAACTGAATAAGTATAAATGTTAATTGCTAGTAAGATGATTGACTATATTGTGGCACTTCTATATTTTGGAGTATTTTTTACCTGTTAAAATAAATTAGGCCTATAGTTACTAATTTAGCAAAAAGTAATATCTTATTAAAATAAAAAGGGTAACAAACATTTGTATAGTAGGATTCTCTTTTAAACTAAAATATTGCATACAAACACATGCACATTTATATATGTATGTAAATTTATAAAAAATAACATTAAAAATCAATACTTGGGAATCAAAATCATGTCAAGTTTTATTTCTGAATATCAGATGTGTTCTTTGTAATTATTTAAATTGTTTTGTTTACATTTCTCCTACTATTGTTAATTATCAGAAGGCAGAAGTTTTCTAAGAATAACAGATTTTTATAAATAAAAGGAATCATATGGAAATACAGCCCAAGAACCATCTATGTTTTACCATAACAATTATAACAATCAGATAAGCACTTCTTTGAGAGAACAAATTCTTTTTGGGAGTAGCTCTAAGATAAATATGGCCAAAGTATTACAGGTATTTGTACCAATTAGTCCCAGTTATCTCTTCCGAATTGTAGTACATTTGCTCCTTTCAAATATAAATCATTCAAATATCAGAAGAGAGCAGAAATTCTCAATCTCTTTCCAGCTCATTCACTTACTACCAACCCCCTTTCTGTCCCTACCCAACGCACAGGCACACTGCCTACTCAGGCAGAACAACTATAGTTCCTGTGTTCATTTCTCGCCAAACATAGATTGAGTCCCTAGCTTCCACTGGGTACTCCACTTTCCAGCTTTCAAAACTTTCTTAACACATTTCTGTAAAAACTGAGAACCACTCTCCAGACATCTTCTGTCTAGATCAGTCTGAGGTATCATCATGACCTCCCTCTAGCAAATCTTATTGTCACCAAGGGAAATGTTAACAATAAAGTTTCTGGATTATCAAGGTTTTACACCACCAACAATTCTATGTATGTTGTGATTGACACCCTTTAGCTATCTATACCCTTCCTGTCCTACATCCTGAAGCTCAGTTTAAACATTTGGTTTGAGTTTGGGGCTTTACAGTTGCTCCCATCTAATATGAGCTTGTTTGATGTTGTCTCTTGGAGCCCTTAGAAATTCTGCTTCTGAACAACCTTCACATCTTCATTTTCATGGGAAATTTTATTAGTTCATCGTGTTTCATTTTTGATTTAGTAATTTATAAAAATATTGAAAACACAGACCCTAAACTATAACCCAGGGACATTGAAATCCTCTTTCACATTAACAGTAGTTGTTTTTTAATAATCTGTATTAATTCAATTAGTTATAATTAATTTACATTTTAGATAGGCACTTTTATTTGCAAGAAAGAAGCCTCAATCATAATAAATAGTGTTTTGTGATTTTTATTAAAATAATATATGTGGAATAGTGGCCACATGTAAATACTGAGCACTTCAAATACAGCAAGTATGAATTGAGGTATGCTATAAGTGAAACATGTTTGTTTTTTTTTTTTTAAAAAGGAATGTAAACTATATCAATTAATAAATTTTACTTTGATTACATATTGATATGATAATATTTTGGATGAATAGGTTAAACAAATGCATTAATAAAATAAAATTTTCTTGTTTCTATTTACTTTATTTAATATGGCTATGAAAATTTAAATTATATACATGACTTTCATTATATTTCTAGTTCAAAACTTGTTAAGTGGATAACATTTTCAAAGTCCATAGAGAACGCATACAAGTCATGGCCCTAGAAGATTTAAGGCATTTGTAGCCCAATAAATAGCTTCAGCAGTTAATAAATAAATCTTTCCACTAATGCTCCACCAGTGCTATCAGTCTGCTTCTTTTTGTCATGCCACTGTAAACTGTCTCCTACATCTTCAAAGCTTTCCTTTTCCTTCTGGTATTATGCATTCACATAGCATTACTCCCATTATATTTTTATGCATAATGAAAATCATAATTTCTCTTTCTGCTTTAATATGTAACCTTATTGCCATTTTTGAAATACTCATTTTTTTTCAAGTTCCCAAGAAAAGAAAGTTGAAACTGATTAATATAAGAATGTCTTCTAACAGAGGGGACATCAGAAGTTCTTGGATACTTGATTCATTAAGATTTCATGAGAAATGTGGCAACCTTGTTTGACATAACTATAGCTAGTGGTACTGCACTTTTCATAATTTTATACATAGCTTAAGAAATCTAGATACATTACACTTATATATACTGTATTATCCCAGTATGATACTACATTAAATCTAAAATCTTATACATACACACTATTGCCATGTAACAAATTAATGAAGAACAATAAGAAAAAGAGACAGTGAAAGAGATAGAGATGGAGATAAGAACAATGAGAAAAAAAGAGAGACAACAAAAGAGACAGAGATACAGATAGAGAGAGAGAGATGAGGGGAGCACAAAAATGTGTCTGTCTATTTTATCCAAATATGAAATACCTAACTGGACTTTCCATAATAAAAAGAAATACAGGAATACTATGGATTTTTTTTTAAGAACAAAAATTTAGTAAGTCTAATATTCAAAGCTTCTATGAATTAAGTATCTTTCTAGGTCCTTTAAATATGCTATCTATTTTTTATATTATCATAAAAATCTGATTATCCATGTGCTTCACTGAGGAACATAGTATAATCAGTCAAATATGTGTAAATTTGCACCACTGTCAATAGGCCCAAAGCAGAATTTGATTATAAAGTAATTTTTCAGATACCATAACACACTAGCATATTAACTTCCTGGTTTAACGAAGATTTATTCTAAAGATATTAGGAAATGGAATGATTGGTTTAACACTTATGATTTAAGTAAAGACATAATTTATTTAAAAATTATTAGGATTATAGAACATCATCAGTTGATGAGATATTTGTTGATTTTATTACAAATTGTTATTTTCTTCAAATTCTATTAATTCATTTCTTCAATTTCATTGTATTAAATTTGCATTTGGAGGTTATATTATTTGCCATTTTTTCAGGAAGTAATTCTGATTTCTATTTTATTGTAAAACCAGGATGATTAAAGAACACAAAAATTTAATTTTAATGACTTTTTAAAACTTTATTTAACCTACTATAAATTATCAATATCCCTTTAAACTCAAGGGTACATTTTAGCAGTGTGAGATGTTATCTTCCAAACAGCTTGTGGTTTGAAGGTGTTATATTATATTAATAACTTCCTGAAAATGTAAAATAAAAGAATCTATATATTCCAAACAGATTTCAAACAAAAATAATAAAACCTCACCACTGCTTAAGTTCAGGAATTTCTTATATGTAAAAAAAGGCCCTAATAATGTGAATCTCAATGGCTCATCAGAAGCTTTTGTAGCTTTACCAAATTCTCATTCAAGCACTGTATTTAACCAACTATCTTAAACAGGCATTTTGTTTTGTTTTGTTTTTTCCTTTTAATGGAGGTTAGGGTTAACTCTTGGACCTCAACTACATTTTATTATACTGTGCTTGGAGAAATTTAAAATTATTTTTTAAGGTAAATTTTGGTCCATAGTTACCAATACCCAACTTCCTCTCCCAAACATCATTTTTGCACACAAAAACAGTTGTCATTAATATCTATTGGGTTATCCTTATATATCATTACTCAGTATCTCTGGTATCTCTCTTTAATGGTCATTAAGACCAACTCTCTGAACAAGGATGAAAGAATTATTTTCTGGATTCTTTAAGAGCTGACTTTCTCTCTTGTTTTTTATGAAGTAGTAATTCACTGAAAACTTCCAAACTAATAAATCGTCATTATACAATGAAGGGTGAGTATAACTCTTTTATGAATTACTAGTGTCTATGTTACTGATATTGAATAGTTCTGTCCTCTACAATGACATCTTTATACCCTGCCTTTCATAACAATGAATGTACAAAAAACTGGTTATACAGTTATATAACAATGCCACGTAATAAATCAAAGACAAAATAATTTTGAGGTCAAATTTTCATGGGACTCCTCAAAATTAATTATGATTTACAAAATGATACTTTATAGTCTATGAGAAGAAAAGACAGAGTGGGTACTACATGACCATGACATTTTAGATATTATATCAAGTGGTTTTATTACCCATATATTAATTTTTAATTTCTACATAACAAAATTAGCACATACAAAGTGGTCTAAAAAATACTCTTTTATTTTCTAACAGTTCTTAAGATCAGAATTCTGGTGGGTTTAGCTGAGTACTTTGCTTAAGATCTTACAGGTTTAAAGCCAAAGTGTTACCAGACTTTGGTCATGTGCAAGAATGTCACTTGTCAATTATACTTCAATAAAGCTAGGTAAACAAAAGAATCTTAATAGATTTTATCCAGCTGTGTTTCAAAATTGCTCAGTAGTGGTGACTCCTTTTTTCCTTCCATTTTCTCCTATTTTTAATTAGTATTTCTACAACTATTGTCCTATGCATGTTCCAACACTATTTTTTGAAGGTAATGACTTCTTTTCTAGAATAACATGTCAACACATTCAGAACAATTGTGCCTCAGGATGGATTATTTCCAGAACTTTCCCCAAAAATGAATTATTTTGTTTAGAAGATGAAATTTGGAACTTTTGAGCTGATGAGATTTAGCTGAGATTTGGTACATTGCATTTATGGTGTAATGGGCTGAGAGTTTTGAGAGATATTGGGATGGGGTGAATGTACTTTGTACATAGAATGGATGTGAATCTTTAGAGGCCAGAAGGTAGATTATTTATAGGCCAAATAATAAACCACAAAATATGTCCATTTTAAACTCTGAAAATGAATATGTTACCCTACATGGAAAAAGGGACTATATAGATTTGAATAAGTTAAGGTTTTTTTGATGGGTGATTAGCCTGAATAATCCAGGTGGGCCCAATGTAATCAGAAGGGTCTTTATAAAAAGGAAGCAGGATCACAATCAGACAGAAGGGGATGCGACGTTAGAAGCAGAGGTCAGAGAGTGTCATTTGAAGATGCTACACTGATGGCTTTGAAAATTGAGAAAGAAGCCCTGAGTCAAGGAATGCAGGTAGCATTTAGACCAAAGAAGGCAGGGAATCAGATTAACTCCTAGAGCAGCAGTTTTTAACCTCCCTAATGCCACGACTCCTTAATACAGTTCCTCATGTTGTGGTGACCCCCAACCATAAAATTATTTTTGTTGCTACTCTATAACTGTAATTTTGCTACTGTTATGAATCGTAATGTAAATATCTTTTTTGTTTTCCGATGATCTTAGGCGACCCCTGTGAAAGGGTCATTCAACGCCTAAAGGGGTTGCGACCCACAGGTTGAGAGCCGCTGTCCTAGAGCCTCCAGAAGGAAAACAGCTTATCTACACTTTAGTTTAGGGCTTCTGATATCCAGAGAGCAAGGTAAAAATTTTGTGTTGTTTTAAGCCACAAAATTTGTGGTAATTTGTTTATAGCAGAAACAAGAACTTATACTGCCTGCCTCCTGCCAGTAGATTCAAGGGGTGGGAGTTTGAAAACTTTTTAAATTTTATACTCACTCTGACCATTTCAGACAAAACTGACTTATTGTGATAAAACATTCACAAGAATCTTTTGAAGTCTGTATAGATTTCATGTGGGTTTACTCCATTCAGAAAAAAATCTTACCTTAAGATATTTCTAAAATAATACCTTTGTATTTTGGGCTATCAGCTAAATGGACAAGACGCAACACCTTTCAGCTTCCTAGAAGTCCTCTGGTTCAAGTAAGAACGTCTGAAGCACATCCTTCATCTCTTACGAATGGACTGTAATTTTTTTATCTTTCAGTAATTTCAATTTGTACAGGAATACACCTGATTTTTTTTTCTATTCTACACTTCCAGAAACAGTTTAATTTTATCATATTTTGACATGAGTAGGCTGAGAATTTCCCAAATCAAGTCCTCCTTTTATTGTTTGATTTTTAGCTTACTAGTTCTTCTCTCAATTCCTATCTCCCCTCTCCTATTTTACTATAAGAAGCAAGAAGAAACCAGGCCACATCTATAATACTTTGCTTGGAAATCTTCCCAGCTAAATAGCCTAGTTAATCATTTATAAAAGTTATACTTCCTACATAAACGGAAGAGGCAGTTCTAAGATTTCTGCCATTACATAACAAGGATCTCTCTTATTCCACTTTCCAATAACTTGCTACTCACTTACTCCTGAGTCCTCAACAATGTCTTTAATGACCATATTTCTACTAAAAGCTTGTTCAAGGAAATCTAAGCTTTTTATCATGCTCCATAAATTCTCCAGTCCCCATCCATTGACCATTTCCCAAGAAACTTCCATTCATTAAGGCAAATACCCATTTCCAGGTACTAAAATCTGTGTTAATTTTCTGTAACGCATGAATTCCCAGGAACTTCGCATCTGACAACAACACTAATTTATTATGTTAAAATTCATTAGGTCATAAATCTGGTGGAATAGGCTGGGTTCTCTGCTTACCAGTCACAGAAAGCTAAAATCAAATTATCATCTGGGCTAGTATCTTCTCTGGATACTCTGGGGGTGGGGGGGTGGAGGGATCATCTTTCAAGCTTACTACAGTTGCTAGAATAATCCAGTTCCTTGTGGTTGTAGCTTTGAAATACTATTTCTATATTGGTGTCAAGTGGGATCTTCTCTCTGTATCTATCTATTAGCTATCTGCATTTGTTCTTGTGAGACCACCTCTCTCATCAAACCAGCAAGAGTGCATTGACTCCTTTGCATATTTCTAAACTCTTTAACTTCTGTCACCAGCCTTCTGTCTGCTTCTAAAGGAATCATGTAAAAAGATTAGACTCTGACAAAATCTATCTTTAGCTCTGTAGTACAATATAAGCACAGAAGTAATACCACAGGGCAAAGGTCATGGGGGGACGCATCTTAAAATTCTACCTGTCACATCCACTAAATTTTAATTCAATTATTTGTTTTGTGACTACCTCTTGGAAAGCATAATTTTAACTATATTGAAGTTAAAATATTAGGACAATTGATCTTCATGATGGCTGCCTGATTAGATGACTGCAAGATGAACTTCATAATCAATTGATTCAAACTCACCAGTCTTCAGTTTCTCCAATATTTCTTTGCTTTACCATGTATTATAGACTACACACTGCTTGACCCTTATGACTCAGCCTTCCACAAAAGTACAGATAGCCTTTTAAGGTAAAACAAAGACTATAGCAATATTTTAAAAGCACATTCATAGGTCCGCACAAAAACCTGCCCATAGATGTTCATAGTAGCTTTGTTCATAATTGCCAAAACTTGGAAACAACCACAATGTCCTTTAGTAGGTGAATGGAGACAAACTGTGGTAATACAAACAATGGACTTTTATTCAGTATTAAAGAGAAATGAGCTATCAAGCTAATAAAAGACAAAAAGTAACCTTAAACATATATTACTAAATGAAAGAAGCCAATCTGAAAAGGGTACATACTACATGATTCCAACTGTATGACATTCTGGAAGATGCAAAACTATTGATAGAGTGAAAAGATCAGTACTTGCTGGGGTGGGGGAGAAAAAGAGGCAGAGCACAGAGGATTTTTAGGGCTGTGAAATTATTCTGTCTGGTGTTATAATGATAGATATGTGTTATTATATGTTTGTACAAACTCACAACATGTACAATGCTTAGAGTGAATGGTAATGTAAACTGTGGACTTTGGGTGATGATGACATGTCAAGGTAGAGTCATCGATTGTCACAACAGTACCCTTCTGGTGGGTGAAGTGGATAGTGGGGGAGGGTATGCATGTGTGGGGGCAGGGGCTTTATGGGAAAGCTCTGTACGTTCCTTCCTGTCCATTTTGCTGTGAACTTAAAACTATTTTTAAAAAGAAATTTTAAACAAAAATGAAAAAAGGAAATTCATGACCTCCTTCTGCCTGGTCCTAATATCAAGTTTATTTTTAAGCTAACTGGTATGATTTTGATATATTATTAACTCTCACAAAGAGAATTGTATTATAGAAACACTTATTTTCTTTGTGTGTTCCAGCCACAGTATGTAGAAATGTCAGATACTAGTCATAGTGAGGATTGGGTACATTCTCTACACAATTCTTAGATATCTTACACACTGGTCAAATACCATCAAATTCAGGTTCAGCTATAAAGGCCTATGGAGGGCTGATGGTAGCATGTGTGGGATCTATTGTCTTACCAGTAAGTCTGTGTTTGAATTCTAACCCTTCATCCTATTTGTCATATAACATTGCACACTGATCTCATCTGAGTGAGGTTTATTTGTAAAATGAAGGATTAATAGTGGAATTGTTGTCAAAATATACAGTATACTTCAGTGATCTTCTCCCTCTTTCATAATTCATTTCAACTGATGTTTACCATTTAGGAAGTTGAGAACCCTGGAAGGGAATGAAATAAATAATGATGCTATATTTGATACTTGTGTAGCATTTCTGTTTCTTCTAATTCATGATTCTGGTTAATGGACATTATAATATTGGCTTTCAACAACTGAATTGGAAGAAAATCTTTCCTATGAGAAAATTCTGTGCTCTGATTATCTGATATCAACCTAAAAAATCTTTTCACTTCTGGTGTGAGAGAACAGCCTTAGAATTAACTTCTAATTTACACACACACACACATATCTTTTCACAATATTAAATATAAAAAGTATGCTTCTAATATACAATACAATGCATATTATTAGAACCTGAATTAGAATGGATTAAGAGATAAAGAAGTTGCTTATCACTTGTTTTCTGCAGAGGAAAGGATAAATCAGATAAAATATATTTCACAACACACCCGCAAAGATTTTTAGTCTATAAGAAAATAGAAAGTCTTAACTCCTCATAAGTAATCTGAAATGGGACATGCTTTTCAAAACAAAACATGTAAGTGTTAGAAATTTCGAAAGTAGTGGAAATTGATAGGGTCTAGTCTCCTGTGAAATTGAGCAATGCATATTCCTCAGAGCACAAAGAAGAATAAAATAGATCAGTACCAGTTAGAACCTAAAGCCTGCAGTGCTATCAAACTAGAAGAATAAATAAAATATATTATGCTGTTGCTATGTGAACAAGTTCCTCTTGGATATGAGAGTTTTTTGTTTTCTTAACAAAAATTCAATGAGAACTGGTATTGAAGAACTGTAATCTTCTAATTGAAATAGAATTACTAAATAGAGGCATTCATTTGAAGTGATTTCTTTTCAATTTGGATTTTATAAGTGTTGCAACTGAAAGCATTGAGACTTCTTAGTAGCTGTAAAGAAACTGAGCCACTTTGGGCAGTTAGTAGATAATTTTCTCATATAGAAGAGAAATGTCAAAATTGGAATATTTATTGGACAAGTCATTCATGAAAACTGCTCTTTAGAAACCACATTTACACACTCACTACAATAATAACATAATTCCAAGCATTCCTTATTAGAATTTCTTTCTTCAAAAGACACAATTAAGAGAATGGAAATGCAAGCCACTAAATGTGAGATAATATTTGTAAAACATATAACTGATAAAAGGCTAACATGCAAAATACATATGACAATTATGTGTAAATCAAGAAAGGCAGACAACCGGGGCCGGCCGCGTGGTGCGATGGTTAAGAACTCGCTTGGGATGCCAGAGGGCCCC
>NW_017732107.1:193712-238708 GCF_001890085.2 Hipposideros armiger | reverse complement strand
CATCACTGTTCCCATCCCCCCAATTCCCCAATAAAAATCTTTAAAAAAAAAAAAAAAAAGAAAGGCAGACAACCTAATGAAAAAACAGGCAAGGGACTTCTAGGCTTAGTCAAAGAATATATGAAAAGGTACTCAACTACATTACCAATCATGTGAATGCACATTCAGAAACAATGAAACATAGCTCCACTCTCACTAAAATAGCTGTAAGGAAAAGACTGGCCAAGCTAAGTGTATTTATACTGTACAATTCTATACATCAAAGAAAATCAACTAACTACAGATGTAAATGACATAAATAATGAACTAAGATAATGTTTAGTCAATGAAACCAAATTCAATGGCATACACATTACATGATTTTTTTACATAAAGTCCTAAATCAAGCAAAATATAGTATGGATTTAGAAGTCAGCACAAGGTTATCTTGGAAAAAAATAAAAGTGCTGTTGGCAACATGATGGAGGCTTCTGAGATGCAGGTAATATTCTGATTCAGGACCTTAGGTTAAGCTATCCATGGTACCAGAAGAGAAACAAATTAAATATATTTTTATGTCAATGTGGCTACTGCTGGCTATCCTACCAAAATTTAGTGACCTCTGAAATAGCACTGATAATTTTATATTTTGAGAGTGTGTTACACAGAAGTTGAAAACCTGTGTTTTCAGTCTAGGAAGGAGACTCAACGTCAAGGGCTCTGGCCCTTGACCGGTGTTGACCTTAGTCAGGTAGCCTCACCACCATATGCCTCATATCTTTATTGGCAACAAACTCATTGTACTAGTACTAATCTTGTAAGGTTTCTGTGTGATCAGTACAGTAATGCAAATAAAGCACATCTCAATCTCAAGATTCATGGCACACTGAAAATGCTCAATAAATATAATTATATTAATCTAAAATAATAATATATCATTCATAATAAAATAAGAAAACCACTAAATAGAAATATCAATAGAAATCTGCTTATCTCAAAATTGTACTATGCTACATATAATTAGCTTCTGCTTCTCTCTTGAGTAGCTCAAATATTTTAGGTCCCTTTATATCTATTTTTTAGATTCTATTTTATTAAATTCCTTTTTGATTAAAACACATTGAATTGCAGCTGAAACATGAGTGACTCAGTAATCAGTACCAGACATGGTAAAAAACAGCTGACCGTCAAGGATGAGATTTTGAGATTGGCTCTCTGACTTGCTTTAGGTTTAAAGGAGAAAAGTGTGAAACATTAGATAATGGTACTGTAGTAATCTAAGGCACATAGTGTCAAAACTGTCACTTAAATCATCACCTACGGTTGCCTGGAATAAAGTGCCTACTGAAGTCACAGATACAAAGGACCAAGTACTAGCTAACGTAACACTTGCACTGGGCATGCAAAAGATAAGTGTTTCAGAGTGTGTTAAATGCTTCTCATATTACTAAAACATTGAAGAAAAAACATAGGCTTTTTTAAATTCAGTGTTCAAGGTATACGGAGAGAGCCAATAAGTTTCTACAAAAAGGTATCTGACCACCAAAAACCATACAAAGAATCTGCTTCTGCTGGTTGATAAATTATTGTGTAGCTTGAATTCACAGACTTCCAAGATTTCTATGGTTATTCCTTGGGAAAAAAAATGGGACCTGAAAGTAGAAATGATATTTAAATAATTCTGAGGGCCACAATCTCCAAATTCTGCTGAGCCTTTCTAGTCAGCAGAGACAGCTCCGCTTCCACTGTCTGAAGAAATCGGTCTTTCATTAATTGAAAATCTATTAAGGCCTTATTTAGGTATCTATATTTCAAGGACCTGTCAACTTTCTTCATTCTTACCTCTCCTGAATGAGTCTTGATCTATAATTATAATCAAATACTAGCCCATCCCAGAAGGCCAGTTAAGAAGTTGAACCTGGCATGCCAAAAATGTTGCATGGCTTTCAAATTTATGTCTTTAAAACCATAGTTATTTTGTGAAAGGGTTTACTAAACTAAGAGGGGAAGAAAAATGTGCAAACTTCAAAGTATTACATTGAGCAGCTAGTAATTCTCTCTCTCTCTCTCTCTCTCTCTCTCTCTCTCTCTCTCTCTCTCTCTCTCTCAATCTCTCTGATATCTGAAATAGACTGAATGGTAGTATATGCAGCATGAGATCCACTTACTATATAGTCAATAACTCTTGTGTCTGGTATGGTATCCACTAGCCAAATGTGCCTATCAAGCAACTGAAATGTAGCTATCCAGATCAAGATATGCTTTAAGTGTAAAACACACACCGGATTTTGAAGTCTTATTGCAAAACAAAAGTCAAAATATCATTAGTGTATTTTTATATTGATTACATGTTGAAGTGATAATATTTTGAATATATTAAATTAAATAAAATAATATTATTATAATATTTTACCTGTTTCTTTTTTAATATGGCTACTAGGAAATTCAAAATTATATACATGGTTAATGTTTTATTTGTATTCAATATTATACATCTAAAAGAAAGGATCTAAAGACTTAGAAAGGTTGGGGTGTTGAAGAAGATTTATTATGTATGTCAGGTTCACCCAGCTAAAAACTAAGACCTTTAACAGGGCCGAGAGAGCACCCTCTTAACCAATAATTGGACATTGAATTGGGGAAGAGAGGACCAACAACATCCTCAAAAAAAGCACTACGGATGTATTTTAGAATTCCTCAGCACAAGTTGGGGTTTGTAGCCATGAATTAGACCTAAGTACTCAATGAGCATGCTAGAATCTAGCCTTTTCACATCATTGGCCAGTGCTCACAGGTACTGCAGTGGACACGGGGGCCGAAGTGACGATCGCTGTCATGTGAGGCTGTTGGGCTGTGGTGTAGATTGCAGCATTTGTTCTAAACCAGCCACCAACAAATACTTCTGTCTCTTCCATACCCATAATGTTTAGGTCAGTTATCAAACAGTACATGTAGGAAAACACACACAAAAAAATTTGTTTTCTGTTTATGAGTCTTGGTATTTAATGCAAAAAAAAAACCCCAAAAAACTACCAGGAGTGGCTAAGACTGTCTTACCTTTCACCAGCTAAACTAATCTTTAGATAGGCTTCTTCCTGACCCAAGTCTCTAAACTCCCCTTCTTTATTGCATTTACTTTAGAACATTTATAAATATTCATTCTTAAGCTGATCCTTTGAGATGTAATAATAATAAAAAAAAAGCCACCTTTTGGCAGTTTTATAACCCAGGGATGTCTTTCTCAAGGACCTGGGAGCCATCTCTTTGAATTGTGATCATCAAGGGGTATAGGGCCCCTAGCTCCCTGTTTCTATAAGAGGGTAGGGCAGGCACCTTGCCCCAAGTTGTAAAACTACTTCCTATCATGAGGATCCTGGAATATTTACTTTTCCTTTGTGTAAATCCTGTTCACAAATACAGATGGCCTATGATCTCCTTTCTCTAGCTCTTAAAAATCTCTCTGATCCTTTTTATTTAGTGGAGCTAAGCTCAGGCCGATTCTGGCTTTTCTCTCCTATTGCAATAGTCTTGAATAAAGTCTTTCTTGCTTGTTTAACTTTGTTCAGTAGAATATTTGCGTTGACAGGAGATCATGTTAGGAAACAATAGGCACAAAAGGGAAGGCTGAAGTTGTTGTTCTTATTATCTAAATTTGTTATGTTGTGGGTTTGTGGAAGATATACCAGGAACTTGTGAGGTATTAGGTTTCTCCTCATTGTTCTGTCATTCCAGTCATAAAGTTAATGAAAAATTATAACAACCCAATTCAAGCAGGGCCACTGAAGGCTAAGATTACTCCTAAATGAAGATTTGAGCCATGCTACAAGGTATAAAACACTGACAACTCAAGGTGCATCTGGGTAATTAACTTTAACAGCTGAGGACAGAAGATATATGAACACAGGAAAAATGAATATGAGAAGAGTAATGGAGGAAGGGTTTTGCTCATTTTAACTACAGTTTAGTGACAAGATAAAGAAATAAGTGCTGTTAGCTACCCATAATTTCTCCCTTGCTCTGTGGATCTCAGATTCACATCCATTCTTCTACTACAGTTAGTTTCGAGTTAAGTTGCACCTATGGGAGAGATTCATGTGAGATTGAAAGAGGGAAAAACAGGGAAATCATAGATTTTCTTTTTTGTTTCTTGCCCTGGCAGGGGCTGTGTTTATAAAAAGCAGGAACTAAAAGCACATATAAACAATCTCACATACAATTATGAAACTATTTCACAAAGGATATGTTAATGAATACTACTAAATAAATAAAATATTACTAAATAAAACATGGCAACAAACTGATTAATAAAATCTGATAACATATGATTTATGCCAAAAATCTAATCATGTCACAATAATAATACAGTCTGTGATTTTTAATATAACTAATTATGTTATAATTTGGAGATATTTTGTTATGCTGACAGGTGGTGCTAAATTGCTCATTAGAGAGTAAAATAGCGTTATTTGAAGGAAAATAGCTATTTAATTACTTGAGATACAAGATAAAAACCTCAAGAGTTTGGGTGCATGTACAACTAACTACAAGGTATGGGGAAACAGAGAGAATTTTTGAATCTCCGAAGAGAGCCTGGATGAAGATTTCATTTCAGTCAGGCTTGCTTCAGAGTCAGAGAAATACACAGATGAACCTCAGGAAGCCAATACTCTGGACTCTCCGACAATGTGGAATTGCATAGGATTAAAGTCAACTTTACTTTGTATTTCTGGGCTAAGTTTATATCTGGTTTATAAATTCCCCTGACTCATCATTTGTCAGTTGAACTAAGGTGCAGTTACCAGCCATATAGCAAACTAAATCAAAACCCTAGAAGCTGTGGGAGCAGAGATTGATGATAAATTCATTTGGACCATCTTATGCCAGAAGAAAGTTTTAGGATCTTCTTTTAGATCAGTTTAATTGGCTTGGGAGAGTTAGTATTATTGTGTATACATATGTCGTATACACCTGTGGGTGTACAAATGTGTGGACTATGCACTGTTGGAGAGTTTTTTGTTTTAGATAAAAGCTATAAATGCTGAATATATTCAAATATGTGTCAAAATGTACATTTTCAATATTTTATTGAGGCAAAAATGAAGTCATATCATATATGCCTGGGATGGTCTAGATATCCCACTTATTTCAGCTGCCAAGATAAAATCACTTAGAGACCAGGATCCCACTCTGTGATTGGTGATTATATAAAAACTGCTTCTTCTCTACAGGCTACAATATGTCAGAAACTAGCAACATTCTTGGAAAGTGCAGTGTCAGGGAATGGAAGGAGAATTTTAAACACTGGTTCATCATGTAATAGTAGAGGAGTTTCAAGCCTGGAGGCAAAAACGTAGACAAGAGAGATTGATAAAGAATTTCTGGTCCTGCCACTAGAAGTTAGATGTCTCAAAGTCAGCAATGTCTCCGAATCCTGGCAGATGACCTCATAAAAGTTAAATGAGTCTTCTCTACTATGGAAAGGCCTAAGTAATTTTTGTTGTTGCTGTTTGTTTGTTTTTTACCATGCACCAACACTTAGAAGAAAAAGGCATCTGGATATATGAGATTGGACCTAATTTTGCAACAAACAATATATAAAATTCCTTTAATCAAAATCATTTTAGTGTTAGGAAAAGAGCAGTCTTACTGCAGTGAACCAATGGGTTCCCTTACAGTTCTGTGAAAATGATAATCCCTGTCAGTTCTGAGAAAATAACATTTAGCTTGAGGTGTAAAGAAAGAGAAGTAGCTGGCCTGTGAGGAGAAGAGAAAAAGTAAGCATAATGACTTAGAGGTGAGGTAAAGTGGGCATATTTGAGGCTCTGGAAGACAACCAGTATGTCTAATGCTTGGTGAGCAAGAGGAGGTACAGGATAAGGTTGAAAAGTAGGCAGGGGACTGGTTGTACCCGCATTTGCATTTAGGTTTTATTCAGGATTCAGTGGAAGCCACTGAAGGGTTTTAAGTAGGCCAGCTGAAATTGTCAATGCATGGAAATGAGGGTGAGGAACCAGGAACTCAATAGATGAAATAATGATGAAGAGAACATTACAATCCTGGTGGTACTGGTCTCAGGGAAGGTGACCTGTCTGTAGGGGAGAGGCAACTCTAGAGCCCAAACATTCCACAACTTCAGGTGCTTTAAGGGTTGGGGGCTCGAAAAGCTGCAAGAAAACAATATGTCTTCAGGGGATAACCAGTCTTAATTTGAGATAAACTTGTGAAGGGGTAGGGAAGGTAGCAGGTAACAACGTATCATGCTATTTAAATATCATAGTTTCCTCAGTTAAAAGGTAAAACTTTCAAAATCACAACTCAGGTAAAATAACAACTAATAGAGTCTTGTTCCCAATATATCATACAGATGTCTTACAATAACTTCTCTTCATCTCATTCTGTTGGGTGCCATCATTGTATTGATTTCAAAGGTATGCCATCATTGCCTTGATTATTGAAAGACAGTCAATGTAAAAAAGACCTACACTCTATCAATACTCTGTAAGAAGGATGCTTAGTAGATGTGTGTAATGCTGGTGGTACCTAAACTAAGAAAAAACATGATTTTTTAATCTTGGAATCTGATACCTAATATTGAGAGAGAAAGGTCATGTGTCACACACAGCATCCTCATTAACATCCTTTTTATCTTTTAAACAGCTATGGGATAAATAAATAGGTAAATAGATGTTTTAAGGCTTCAAGGAAACTATAGAGAAACCAGTATGATTGGGGAAATAAATAGAGTAAAACATAGATACACTTGAGTTTTTATCCCATTTTGTCCTCTTCTATAATACTAATTTTGCAAACCTTTCACCTGATTCATTTTGTTTTTATTATAGTTTTCAAATATTTTATTTAGAATTCCACAATGATGTCTCTGTTTAACCAAACTCCACATAAAGGCAGCAGTATCTCTGCTAAATAAGCATGTGACCCTCATAAATTGTCCTTGAGCCATTTTTTCACCTAAAAACACCAAATAAAATTTGTAACCAATTTAACACGTACCTCTAAAATTGAAAGAAATTAATTCTAATATGTCATTCTGAAAATAACTTTGGGAATTGTTTTCCCTGACATGGCATCAAGGTAATGGGCATGTATCCTCAGAAATAAGTGTACAATTTAAACAGAATAATTATAACATAACCAATTTCCAAAGGAGACTAAAGCAATTCCACACTAGGAGAAAAAATGCTTAGTTATATTAACCATAAAACAATGCCAATAGACAAAATTACAAATACAAAACTTGAAGCATATTTAAAGTAGCTTAATTTTAGTTGTAGAGCAAAATTGGAGCTCATGTTAAAATTTGTCTCATTTTCCATAATGAACTTATTCCCTCTCTTATCGTAAATAACCTCCAATTAACGAATGAGATATTGATATATGTTTAATCAAGGATTAATTATTGCTTTAATTAAAATGCTTTAATTAATGTAATTAATTGAGAATTTTATGGTCTACTAAAAATCCCCAAGTTTCAAATCCTGGGCTGCCAAATTTAAATAGAAATGAATTTTTTGTTGGAGGCCCTGAGCTTAAGGATTCCTTTAATTCTTTGGAGTCCATATCTGTCCAAAGCTGCTCTACCTAAGGGTTTGACAAAGACTCCATTGAAGGCTTGATTCATTCCTCAGAGTGTGCTTTATTACTCTAGCATCAATTTTGGCATTGCAATTCGAAGTATTCTGAGGTCCCTTATAATATATTATATAAATTAAAACAGATGCTCAAGCCCGCTATACCATCTATTTGTAATCAAACCTTCAGATATTTTTATATATTTAATAGATTAAAGCAGATCCTTGTCATATTATTATGAATAATAATTTCTACATTATATCTTTTCTTTAGAAAATACTAGTAAAAATAAATGTTTGGTACACGAAAAATTTCTGAGTAATGTTATGCTATTGTGGCATGTCATGTTTATGAAAAGTTTTTTTTCTTTAGCTGAGCCATCCTGCCACCTGTTGGCAGCTCAGTTCGGGCTGTGAATCAAACCAGGGACCCTGTTGCTCAGAGCTCAAACTCTTGAGCGAGTTCTTAACCAACTGAGCCACTCAGCCAGCCCATGAAAAGGTTTTTAAAATCAGTCATTATCTCACTAATGATTATTTTTAAGAACTGATTTCATATACATTTTTTAAAACCAACATATACATATTCTCAACAAAATAGACAGCAATGGTATAGCTCTAGTTTCTCATTGTGAATTTCCAAATAATTGATTCCTCCTTTCTGAAAAATAACTCCTTTAGACTAACATGTGCTCTATCTGAAAAATGCCACTATACCATCTTCTGCACCCCTTTCTTGCTGCCATACGTTGACTTCTTGGTAATTTACTATCCTTAAATGAAAACTCTTTCCTGAATCAAATATGTTTCCCTAATTCAGTACTATTATTAGTGATTAAGTAAAATGAACATGATGAATCATCCAAAATCCTGGGCTGTCTCTTCAGCTCATCACTACTACCCACTATCTAATGACTATATCCTGCATTGAACATTCAATCCCTTCTAAAAGCCATCAACGTGTTTAGTTAGAAACCATCTGCCATCACCTTTTGGTCTAATATAGGAACACACTAGATAATTTTGATTGGAGAAGGGTCAAACCAGAGCTCATATTTTAAAAGGTCCCTCTGTCAGCTATTGGTAGAAGTGGGACTGACGAAGGGGTGAAAGCAGAAGAAGAGAGGACAGATAAGTGGCTAATTGTCTGGGAGACAAAATATGTCTGCATGGATGAAAATCATGGTGTTGGAGGTGTTTAAAACTTTGCAAATATTGTGTTGTTGGAAAAATCATGATGCAGGTTTGCAACAGATGGCACTAGTTCATTTTTGGAAGTACTAGGGTCATTTGCATCTATGTTATTGTTATGTCATTTGACAGCTGACAGTTCTAGCTTCATTCTAAAAAACACTGAGCGATTTGGTTGAGTTTTGGAGATATTACAAGTTAAAGATGGAAGACCAAACTGTGCATTTTTGCCATATTTTACTGTTTTACTTCCATAAAAGGAAGAATGCACATCGAGCTTGTGGAAAGTTGCATAAAGTTTACGGTGACAACGCTCTATAAGAACGTCAGTGCCAATGATGGTTCACAAAATTCTGTGCTGGTGATTTTGATCTCAACGACGCTCCTCGGTCAGGGAGGCCCACCAAGGTTGATGACAACAAAATAAAGGCATTGATGGAGTCAAACCCATGTTACACAACATGAGATATTTGCAGAAACACTGCACATCTATCATGCAAGCATTCACGACCACCTGAAGAAGCTGGGATACGTAAGCAAGCTCGATATTTGAGTCACGCATGAACTCAAAGAAGTTCTTTTGACAGTGCGTATATACATCTGCAATATGCTCATTATACGTGAGGAGAAGGATCCTTTTTTTGAAGCAACTGATAACTGGTGATGAGAAGTGGTGTGCAAATGGTCTTGGTCCCGATGTGATGATTCGCCTCAAACAACATCGAAAGCAGACATTCATCAGAGGAAGGTTATGGTCTCAGTATGGTGGGATTTTAAAGGTGTCGTGGTTTTTAAGCTCCTACCAAGTAACCAAACAATCAATTCAAATGTGTACTGTTGGCAACGGGACAGTTTGAATGAATCCATCACCCAGAAACATCCATAGCTTGTTAATTGTAAAGGAGTTGTGTTCCATCATGACAACTCGAGACCACACACGTTTGATCACCCGTCAAAAATGACTGGAGCTTGGATGGGATGTGTTGCCACACCCACCATACTCGCTTGACCTTGCGCCATCAGACTTCCACTTGTTTCACTCTCTTCAAACTCCTTGCATGGTATAAAGTTCAATTCAGATGAGGCTGTATATCAGCAGCAGTACCTTGTTCAGTTTTTCACAAATAAAGACAGGTCCTTCTATGAACGAAGAATTATAAAGCTTATTGAAAGATGGCAAAAGGTTATCGAACAAAATGGGCAATATATCATTGATTGATCTTTGTTCTTTATATAAATAAATGACCTTTGAAAAACAGACAAAATATGTCATGACTTTTCCAACAACCCAGTAATTTGGAAAGAATCTATACAAGTTTTTCTATTGTTTTGGACACTGATGAGAGGCAAATAGAGATGCCAAATAATAAGTTTGATATTGAAGACTGGAAGACTCTAACATAAAAATCCTGATGATGTTGATAGTGATTATAGAAATACCTCCATCCTGGGTCTGGAACATATTGCCTGGGGAAGGAGTGCAGGTATATGACAGAGCCAAAGACAAAACATTAGAAGATGCTGACATTTAGGATCCAGCAGAAAAAGAGGGGACTGGAAAAGGCAGTGAAGGTAGAGTGGGCAGTGAACTCAAGTGGAAATAAGTAGAAAGTGTTATTGTAAAATAAAAGAAAGATGGCAAAATTTAGTTTATTTTACTTTAATATCATGAAATAAATGGGGGATTTTGTTCACTGTAACATGAACAGTATCCCCAGGTGAGTGGGGAACATGAGCCAGTTTGAGGTGAGTTAGAGTGAGTGGGAAATAAAGAAAAGGAATAGAATGCACGTATAGTCCTTGCAAAAAGGAGTCGATGAGGGCTGCAGTAGCTGGTGTGGGGTGTGTGGGTGAGTTTTGTTATTGCTGTTGACATTTTGAGAAGGGGGAGTTATTTTAATATCCAATTTTGTAAGTGGTAGACTAATTCTGAATAAAATAATGACTGGTGCTATAAGGAAAATCAGAAGGTAAATAAAAGAGAAGGAAAGGTAAATTAAGGAGCAATGTTATTCTGAAAGGAAGAGGAAATAAGATTAAAAAAACAGAGCACAAGAGGAGTGATTGTTTTTCAATAAGTGAGGGGACATTTTTTAATTTCTATTCTAATAGATGGAAAGAAAGAGCATTGGTAAACATGCAGGTAGGGTTGCAGGTATGATAGGCTGCATAACGCTACCTCCCCACCCCCCACCCCCAAATTCCCATGTTCTAATCCCTCAAACTTGTGAACATGTTATTTTACATATTCAAAGGAAATTTGAGGGTGTGATTAAATTAAGATTCCTGAAGTGGACTGATTATCCTGGTGGGCCAAAATGTGATCTCAAGGTCCCTAGAGGGAGGTAGGAAGGCCGGGATAGAAAGAAATAGGAAGATGGAAGCAGAGGTCAGTGTAGTACCATTGCTAGAAGGGGCCCATACCAAGGAATGAATGCAGGCAGCCTCCAGGAGCTGAATAAGACAAGAAAACAGATTCTTCCCTAGAGCCTCCAGAAAGAATGTACGCCTGAGGACACTTTTATTTTAGTCCCTTAAGATACACTTTTAGAATTCTTAACCCCAGAACTGTAAGAAAAAGAACTTGTGTTGTTTTAAGCCACTAAGTGATCATTTGGTAGCAATAGGAAACGAATACACGAGGTTTGATTGTGGGAAGATAAAGGAGATCCAACTAAGTACTTTTGTCCTAGAGAAGATGGTATCTTCTGAGATGTGAGTCGAGAGTAGAGAGCGGGAGGTAAGAGGACAGCGAGCATGTATAAAAATTTCATATCCAAATGGAAAATACAGCCAAAAATGAAAAGTAATAGAGCTCCTCATGAAATGAAAGAGAAAATTGTCCCACCCTTTGTGTAGGTTTTCCTAACCAATAAAAAAAGCTTTGATGCAGAAGAGAGAGGAATTTGTTACAGCTAATCCAGAGTTTTTTTCAGTGTGGTAAAATGGAGTATAAGATACACAAGTGATTTGAAAACATTGGCTGGAGAGTGAGTTTCATTTTTCTCAAAATAACTTGTCACCTGAAACTTCCAGATGTCTGACATCTGCTTATGTCTTTTCAAAAGACTGCTTGAAGATGATAGATGAACAACAACTAAGGTAATTCTTCTATTATAATGTGCATATTGCGCAATCAAACATTTGGACTGATACTCTTCTCACTTGACAACTAATTTAATTCATGACAGTATGATGGAGTGTAAAGATTGATTGCTTATATCCCAAGTTTATAAGAAAAATATATAGTCAAATTAAGTTTTTCATAACATAACTCCAAACAAAAGTAAATAGAGAAAGATAACTAGAGGTCCATGAAAGAACAAATAGAAAAAGTATACCTCAATCTGTATAAGTATAAAATGAAGTTAGGAGTTAAAATAATGTTATCAACTCACTACATCTATCTCTATTTGTCAAGAGAAGAAAATTCTTTAAGTTCTGGAGCTGATGAAAACTTACCATTTTATTAAATATCTCACTCCATATTCTTAATTTATTTCTACACATATAATAATCAGCATGTAATTAAAGCCTTAATTAAAGTATACTCACTATGTTGAGGCAAAAAAGATAACTAATTGTTCAGTACAACAGAATTTCTGCAATTTCTTATTCAAACGTGTGTTTTCCTGAGAGCCCAGGAAAGGTTTTACTTCAGCCTAATGTATAACCAGACCTCACCTCGTTCAACCTTCAAGGTTGAAGATTCAGTATATGAACACATTTTGAATGTGTTTTCCCCTAATACTTACTGTCCATATAATTGTTCTTTCAGGTGTAAAATTATTAACAAATGATTCAATGACTTCAAGAGAATGTCGCCAGTTTAGTAACAGAGAAAAACCTGCGAGTATTTGGTATCACTAGTAACATATTTCTGTTAAATATTTCAGAGAGCAAGTGCTTCCTATTTCAAACACAAACATTAATTTACTTGAAGAAACTTGAATACAAAGATGTCCCAAATATTAATCATTCTGCTGAGTTTCTTAAGTGGGGTAAATAAATGTGAACTTTTCTGATAATTCTATCTATGTTTCACATTAATACTGTGTGTGTTTGGGGAATCCATACCTTTACAGATATGGTAAAAATACTGTAAGGTTTACACATGAGTACTCAAATGTTGCATATGACTTGAGGACTTTGATTCTTTGGAATTTAACCCTTGGCCCCAGAAAGACTATCACACTCTTAGTTTCTACTTCTCACAACTCCTTTTGTATCAGCACTTGCTTCCTATAATCTACTACCTCTAAATCTTTGTGGTTAAGTAAAAGCAACATGAAGAATTATTAATGAAGTAAGGACAGATGTGTTCTTCCAAGAATAGACAATGTAAAATTGACTACTTAATTCACTATTATTTTTCTACTTACGTGTTTTTAGTCCATTTCTATTTGGTGTTAGTTATGTGAGGTGTCCCTTTTATATAACATTTTTATGTAATAATTGAAAGGGACAGTTGAGTAGGTAGAACAATAGAGGCCAAACAATCACAGGGGTCCTTATAAAAGGGAAACAGACAGGAGGGTTAGAGTCAGAAAAGATGTGATGATGGAAGTGGTGGGGGAGGAGGAGGGAAGAGATGAGTGAAAGTATTGCTGGCTTGGAAGATGAAGGAAGGCCGCACAGACCAAGAAATGTAGGAGACCTCTAGACGCTGGAAAAGTCAAAGAACTGGGTTCTTCTTTAGAGCCTCCAGAAGAAGAAATGTATCCCTGTTGACTAGCTGATTTTAGGACTTTCAACCTCCAGAACAGTAAAATAATAAATTGGGGTTACTTTAAGTCACTAAGTTTGTATAAATTGCTATAGCAACAATGGGAAACTTATACAGAAATTATGTTAGAAAATTCTTTCATTTTAAATCATACCCTTTGATTCAATTAGCAAGTAATTGAATTAATCGTTATTTTAATTTATTTTTATCACTAATACTATGATAATTATCAAAGAAGTTGAGCAATGTAGAAGGAAATAAAAGACAAGCATAGTAACATAGGATCTGATTTCAAGAAAAGAAAATAGAGAAGAGTTTTGCAATGGTATTTTGATGCAGTAGGAAAAGGACCACTAACAAGCCTAAAACTTGGCTTTTCTAGAATAAATTATTCATGATTTTTCTCTAGTTGTGAGAGAAGAGGGAGCATGACACAGTGAAAATAGCATTTACATATATTTTATTTATTTAAATAGAACTCCCAAGTCAGAGGAAAAATAGGATATGTGTTTCATAATATCTTAAGCAATCTTAGTTTCTAGATACACACATGTATCAGGTGTATAGATGCTTATTCTATTTTAAATAAAATAAATTTCTGTTGAATCTAGAGGATAAAGTGAGAGATAATATTTATGGCATGATAGTTTATCATGAGTAAGGAATTTCATAATAAAATGTATAGATATTGTATAGAAACAAATTAAGCAATTTATAATTTCTTTGCATTTTTTATAAATTCAACAATGTCTATAAAATTGACTTTTGATAACTCAAGGCCTGACCATTTGTTTTCGGGGCACTTCAGCTGTTCTGAAAATTTTTGGCATCAGGAATTTTGAGTCGGTTTTGGCTCTGGCCCTTGTGCCTTGGAGTGACAGAGTGTGGGTGACCATCCAACTGCATCGGCAACATCTGGAGCCAAAGTCCCCACTGAGAAAAACAGCAAGGCAGGGCCAGCATAAAGGATGCCAGATGTGCTGTAATTATGGTATTTGCAGAAGAAGTTGGTTTCATGTACTTCATAATTTTTAACACTTTTAAAAAATCTGTTATAATTTTGGTGCTTTATTCAGGGTTTTTGGCACTATTAAAATTGATATTAATTCACTGGTAATTAAAAAAACTTTTCTGTCATGATCTAAATTTGTAAAGGAAGACTGAAAATAAAGAGCAGATCGTTAGCTATCCTTTAGTTCAACACGCGATTTGGAACCGCTGCTAGGAAGGACTGATGGTATGGTCACCTTGTTCTTTTGTTTTAAATCAATCATTGTTAATGTCTGAGAGCACAATGGTAGGGTAATTTTTAAGATAAAGCACAAAAAAAAGATCCAATTTAATTCTATTTCGAACTATTCAATAGTAGTAGGCATACTCATATAAAGATAAATTAAAGTGCCAAAGTTGTCACAGAACCCAGGAGCTATAAACACTAGTATACGCACAGAAGACCCCATGGCAGGCACAGTCTATTGTCTGGCTAAAATGGGTTTACAACCCCCCTTCCTCCCCTGACTTTGTTCAAGGTGATATTAACAATACGTTCAGCTTCAGTCAGCAAAACTTAAAAGAAAGTCTGCTGGGAAACTTTTGGCAAAACTTTCCCTTCCTTACAAAGGTCCAAGATGGGAGCTTTACCCTGCTACTCTTACCGTTACATCTTACCTGAAATACAGATTTGATGCTGAAGATTGTAGTAGTTCTACTGTAACATGAAGTGACCAAAGGTGGACAAAAGACAAAGGCCAGAGTTGTAGAGGAGAATAAAAGAAAATGGACAGGTCCTGGAGGATTTTGTTGAGCAAATTGATGCCAGCAACTACCCCTGCTAGCCTTCTTGTTAAGTGGGATAATAAATCTCTGCATAGTTAAGCCCCTATTAATTAGGTTTTATTACTTGCAGCTGATAGCTTTTAAAGCTGAAAAACAAAATACAAACATCTTGTAGTAAAAAGGGGACTAAAATAATTTATTTAATAAGTGTTGGCGAAGATTATATAAATTGATGAAATAACCTGAAATATATGTGTGTGTGTGTATATATATATATATATATATATATATATATATATATATA
The DNA here is from genome assembly GCF_001890085.2 of Hipposideros armiger. Classification (NCBI taxonomy): domain Eukaryota; kingdom Metazoa; phylum Chordata; class Mammalia; order Chiroptera; family Hipposideridae; genus Hipposideros; species Hipposideros armiger. Next base: position 223,143 of record NW_017732107.1, on the reverse strand, counting down.
TATATATATATATATATATATAATTTTTTATATATACAAATGTTAGAATGTGATAAGTACCAGGAGGAATATTTACTCACATAAGCATAAAGAATAATGGGCTGGCTGAGTAGTGCATTGGTTAAGAGTTGGCTTGGGACGTCAGCTCTGAGCAGCAGGCCTTTGGTTTGGATCCCACATGAGGGCCAGTGACACTGCGCCCTCTACAGCTAAGATGGTGAACAACAGCTCGACCTGGAACTGGGCTGCTGTGAGTCGCCAGTGACAGCGTAGGCTGCAATGGGGCTGGCTGGCAGCTGGTGTGTGCTTTCGTGAGTTACCATGAGGCGCTGTGAGTGGCCGTCCAATGGCCAGCAAGCGACTGCCTCATTTGCAAAGAGCGCAATGATAATACCAACATGGGCCAGTGAAGTGATGTCCTCCACAACTAGACTGAAGAACAAAAGAACAGTAACTTGTCTGTTCCTCTTCCCCAATTTCCCAACGCTGTTTCCCTCTCCCAATTCCCCAATAAAATCTTTTAAAAAAAATAATAATGAGAGATTTCACTTTTGATTGGGATTAGTGGAGATTTTTCTGGAGGAGATGATGCTGTAGTGACATAGATGAACAAGATATTTATGTCTGGGCTTTTTTTTAAACTAGCTTTACTGTTTCTTATTTAATCTATAGGTGAAGGAATGAATCATGAGGCAGAGAGTAAAACAGTTTTTCAGGAAAAGAAGAGAAAATAGAAAATGTAGAGAATATGGAAAAAAAGCAATATGATATAAAAACTACTGAGTAAAGAAAGACAGATGAAATAGAACAAAAAGAGCAAAAGAATCATGGTATCTTTCAAAGATTAAAAAATAAAATTTAAGATCCGCGGCCGCATGGCTTCAGCCTCCGCTGCTGCCCTCTCGGGCCGCGGGGCCCGGAACCTGCTGCATTTTCTGCCGCTGGTGGGGCAGCTCAAGAGAGTCCCACGCACTGGCTGGGTGTATAGAAATGTTGAGAGGCCAGAAAGTGTATCAGATCACATGTACAGGATGGCAGTTACGGCTCTGCTGACCAAAGATGACCATCTCAACAAAGACCGATGTGTCCGCCTAGCCCTGGTTCACGATATGGCAGAATGCATCGTTGGGGACATAGCACCAGCAGATAACATCCCCAAGGAAGAAAAACAAAGGCGAGAAGAGGAAGCCATGAAGCAGCTGACCGAGCTTCTCTCAAAGGATCTTGGAAAAGAGCTCTATGAACTTTGGGAAGAGTATGAGACCCAGTCTAGTCCAGAAGCCAAATTTGTGAAGCAGCTGGACCAATGTGAGATGATTCTTCAGTCATCTGAATATGAAGACCTTGAGAACAAGCCCGGGCGACTGCAGGATTTCTATGACTCCACAGCAGGAAAATTCAGTCACCCTGAGATAGTCCAGCTTGTTTCTGAACTTGAGGCAGAAAGAAACGCTACCATAGCTGCCGCCGCCAGTGAGCCGTGTTCCTGAGTTGGTCTCTATGTTGTTGCACTCCTGTAACAAACATTTTATTTTTCCATTTCATAATACTGTGTTTTGCCACTGTTGGTCTGTTGATTTCCTCAGATGTGAGTCTGTTTATTTTCAATTCCCTGGACTCCAGCAAGAAACGCGATGCATTTTGGGCAAAAAAAGAAGCTACAGAACAGGATGTGGTCACGGATGAAGATTTGGGGGTGGGTGCCTTTTTATGAACTAAATTAAATAAATTTAAAAACATTAAACTTTGAAAAAAAATAATAAAAAATAAAATTTAATAATGTATTGACTACTTTGCATTACAGCAGGTAAGATATTGTTTAGAAGTAAATATCTTATAAAATAATATTAATAGTAATGATAATATGGATACAAATATAGATAAAAATACAAATGTAAATGTAAATATATTTATTTCTGGATGATCTGACCCCAATGACACACATACTTGCACTTTACATTGTTTATGTGCAAAATGATGTTTGCATTCAGATCTTGACAATTTCTGTTTTTGAAATTTTGTTTGGTTGTATTAAACTATTCCTGACTTAAAAACAATTTAATAATATATACATTTTAGAGTCTACAGTTCTCTTTATCCAGATAAAAGAAGAGAAGTATTGTTACAGCTTTCATACTTTTTGTGTATACAATAAACTTATGTTCACTGAATGTTGGTATTCCTGGACATAGAATCACATATACTTATAAACACTTCTTTAAATTAAATGATTCAAAATAAATTTCTTGGCAGTAATTCTACAACTAATAATATAAATAATTATCAAATAGAGCTTTGCTATATGCATAATTCACTTATATTTCATAATGGAGACTTCATTGAAGGATTATTATGATCTCCATTTGATAGAGAGAAACTGAGTTATGAAATATTAATAAATACATGGTATTATATATACTTCTAATCAAAACACTATTTCTTTCTTTGTTTCTATTTACTTTCATTGAATCTGCCATGGAGATATGTGCATGCTCCTCTTGGGTTAAATTTTGAGGCTCTGAGGTTATTTCTATCTTTTTGTAATATCTTTGTAAAGCTCATGAGGAATCCTCTTTAAGGTATTTTCCCACAGTCCACTGCTCAAGGTCAAATTCTTCCCTATATCGCTCCCTTCTTCAGAGCAAAGCTGACTACTCCTCTCTTTCATTCCTTTAGTTCCCTACATTTTACTAGGAAACCAATGAACAAAATGATTTTTAAGATGCTGTATCTATTACATGGAACATCTTACAATTGTATTTTCAGAGGTTTTGGAGAGGATGCATACACTTAAAGAGTGGAAGAAATGCTAGGAAATATGGTGAGCCTAATGCAGAATATATATTATGGCCAGGCATAAGTATACTTACATGTATACCTCCTATGAAAGCAACATATTTTCAAGAAAGTAAATTAAAAAACAGCAATGAAAAGTGTTTTCTGAACCCTCCCCTGACTGAATCATGGTTGCTGATTACACATTCACCCCCATTTAGTAATGCATTTACAAGGTAGCACTCTGGAAAACAAGGTCTGGCTGTGCTAATGGTAATGACGACATACCATTTTGAAGGCTTTATACAAATCAGGCATCATGTTAAATGCCCAATGTGGATTATGTCATTGACTCCTGAAAAACACACTACTCCATAGATGGTATCTGTATTTCCAAAATGAGGAAACTGAGGTGTATAGAGAAAGTACGTGGCTGAGATGGACTTAAAATACACTCAACTGTGACTCCAAAGTTCACACTGTTAACCTATATAATGCATCTACATTTAGGTCAGACAACGCTGCCATTGGATTAGGCACAGTGCTTCATATGGAAAACTCAACACTCAGGAAAATGTGCATGGGGATTGAGAAAGAACAGAGTGGTTTTGTTAATTTACAATAAAACATATAAAATCACTGATGTTTTAGTGCTACTAAAAATTGTCAAATAAATAAATATAGAATGAAGTACATGAATATAAAAGATGTCAAATTACAACCATCAAACTTGCTTTTGTTTGCTACTTGTTAACTTGGATCACAGATGGCAGAGATTTGGGGTTGGGGTGGAGAGGAGGAACAGGGAGTAGAAGTGACTATAATAAGTGGTGTAGAAGCATCCTCCCTTAATTTTGTCTAGGGCAGGGGTTGGCAAACTGGCTCTTGAGCCACATGTGGCTCTTTGGGTATGTACATGTGGCTCTGAAGTAAAATTAAAAATGAAAATAAAACTATCAGTTTCATTTATAAAATTTTTAAAGGATATTATTCACATAATGGTGATTTCATTTGTTTTATGACTTGAATAATTTTTAATTTGTTGTGAGGGACAGGATTGGCTCTTCTGTCTCAAAAGTTTGCAGACCCTTGGTCTAGGGGTACCAGAGGTTTTATATCTCACTAGGCCTAAGAAAGTATATTATTCATATAATGGCTGAGTGCCAGTTTTCAGTGTCTGGTTTTATTATCATTACTTTGTTACCAAGCCCCTTGCTAAGTACTGATGGAAATTTATATTTTTCTGTCTCTTTTCTTGTTATATATTCTGAGCTCAACACACTGATGAATTGGCTGAGTGATACCATCTACTTTGGGGCATGGTATAGGACACATTTTCATTCAGAGCTCAGGAAAAAAATTTGAAATGATTACAAGAACTATTCCCCAGTAAATGAGGTTATGTTCTCCTTTGAAAGCAGGTAAATGCCAAAATCACCTCTATTGGTTGAAGGAAGTGAGACCAATTTTCTTTCCTCATTTTCTCGAATCACAGGTTCTTTGCACATTGTTTCCCTTCTTTCTGTACTACTACTTCCTTTTAGAGCCAATTCTTTGTTAACAAACATTATGCTTTCTAACTTTAAACAGACATCAGAATGTAGGGCAACTATAAATTCCCCTAAAATGCATTCCCCCATTCAAAATCAGGATGTTTTTCTAACTTATTTTTTCATAGAATTCCTTTGCTTGCCTTTAGAATATACCTCAGTCTGTAGCTGAATATTGTTATTTATTTTTTCCAATGCTGGTTTATCCATTAGACTAAAAGTTTCATAGCAGCAGGACTGTATTTCTTTTTGCTCACTATTTTATTCCCAGCATCTAGTAGTATTCCTGGTACATAGTAGGAAATCTCATAATACTTGTTAAATCCATGAGTGAATAGATGAGTCTGCCCCTGCAATTTTATGCAAATAATTTAAACTATTTAAGAAATTTCCTTAACTTCTTATCAAAAATCTCTGGATTGATTAGGAAGATATTGTTTCTATAAAATTAAGGCAATTGAATTATCCAAATCAAAAGAAATAAAAATACTAAAATATTTTACTATGGTTTTTGTGGACAACATTTAGAATAATGTAGCTTCTAAATAAACCGTAAATATTGTGCTAAGCACAGGAATAATTTACAAGTTACTCATACATTTTTACAACTTGACCTACAATTACACTTTGAAAAACATCTTAAAAATAACAGAACTTGTTGACTAGAATTAACATCGATTGTGACATTCTGTGTGTAAAATTTTCTTTAATCTGTATTATCAATGAGTCTTACCTTAGTAATACTATCACAAGCACTTTTTTTTTTTGTAGAGGTTATGAAGCATCTGTAACTCTTAGAACCTTTGTGATTTTTCTTCAGAGTACCTTCTGAAGTCAAAGGTCTCCAAAAGCAGAGATAGAAGCTATAGATGAACTCAGTAGGGAACCAACTACACAGAATGAATTGAATCATACCATGGGAACAGCTTTGAAGATAGTCTGTCTGGGTCAGGTTGGAGTACAGTGTTAATGTCAAACAACCATCCACACAAACCAAGTTCCCCTGTGACTTTGGCAGTGATGTATGTTCCCATTAAAGTAGTAAATTATGGGTTCCTCATAATGATTAAGTCCATTTGTATAGTTACCAACTTATTCCAAAAGAAAGTTCACAGTTTATAATGGACTTACAACCTTTACAATGGGATCACAGTAGGCCTTTCATCATTCTGTATTGCCCATTTCCACGTCTTTGTAGTCAATGTAATTGCCTACTGTAAAATCAGGATTGTGAATAAAAAATAAAATTCTGATGTTGAATGCCTGGCCTGAATCTGGAAACAAGCCCTATATTTATTTATCAGAAAAGATGCTATCTTTATAAATGTAATGCATCAGTTACTTTTACCTAAAGCATTCCAAATAATAAAAAGAGATGCTATCAAAATATCACATTTCCAATCCAAATAAAGATTAGTATCCAAGGAGGGAAGGGAAGAAACTATTAAATGACTTATAAATTATAAGGATTCATTACTTGGTGCTTCAATTAGCAAGTGACTAAATTTCTCTGAGTTCTTAGAGAAAGAGTTCAATATGAATGGAGTTATGACTTTTATAAGCTGGATAACTCATATTAAGAAAATAATTTCTATGAATTAAAGAATATTGTATAAGTTTTAAAATTATAGTGGTGATAGTATTTAATAATTTCAGTATACCTAGGAATAGGAGAAAGTATTATCTTTATTAGAAAAAAATAATATTTTACCTTAAAAAACAATAGAAATTTTGTAAAAGCAATATATATTTTAATGTACCTACATTGTTATTCTATCCCTGTGTTCCATAATTGTTAAGTCTAGTTTCCCAGTGTCAATGATCCACCATATAAAGTGACTTGGAATATAACTGATGTTCTCCTGATATCAGTAAACTTCAATTTATGTTTTAGCTATTAAAAACATATATGCAGCATCTTTGCACTGATTAGGTACTATAATAAACCTGACTTAATTGAAAAAAACTGAATGCAAATTTATCTTCAAAAATTGGAATATATTAGGTTTATCTGAATTCCTTTTAAAAATCATTTGAAAAGCAAAAATAGTCTAAAGCAATGTGAGTGTATTTTTCCTTGAGTATTTTGTAAATTATCTCTACAAACTTTTATAAATTAACTCTATCCTCTTTAGGAACCTTACTCTTGTGGCTGAGTATTTTCTTGAGATGCTTGGGAAGCTTTCTTTAAGTAAATGAGTTCATATTCTACTTACTGGGTCATCGTTCTTGAATATGCCCATTCCCGTTTCAAATCACCATCATAAGCATGGACTATAAATGTCTTGTGTTTAGGCCCCAGGTTTATAACTATGGCACCTCCTTCCATCTGTCTATACCCATCAAAGGCTTCTCACTGCTTTTAAAATAAACTCCAAATTCCTTGACATAGCCCAGAAGACTAAACATGGTTGAGATGATTAGTTTTGTGTCAGCTGGGATACAGTATCTAGTTATTTAAGCCAACACTAATGAAGCTGTTTCTGTTTACCTAGATGGTTAACAATTGATTGACATTAAGTAAAGGTAGTCACCTTCAATAATGTGAGTGGGCCTCATCCAATAAATTGAAAATCCATAGGAGCAAAAATTGTGGTTTCCTGGAAAATAAATTCTGCCCCAGAGTTACAGCATCAACTCCTACTTGAATTTCTAGCCTGCTGAATTGCCCTACAGATTTTGAACTTGCCAGTTCCCACAATTGCATGAGCCAATTCTTTAAAATTAATTAATTTCTTTATGTTTGTATACAGACACACACACACATACACACACCCCATTGATTCTGTTTCCCTGGAGAACCCGATTTAGACAATAATCTAATTCTATGCTCTCTTCAACCTCATTACCACCACCCACTCCCTTACACAGTCTACTTTAGGAAGCTGACTTGGATTTAACATTATGGAACTAGAACTGGTTATATTCTTTCCCTCTGGCATTCAGGTGCCTAATTTGATTATTATTGCACCTTATTTTTCTATCACTTAGAATTCCACTTTTTCCCCCTGAAAACTGCTAGCCAAAAACCTTCTTATTGCAAGGAGGATTTACTTAAAATGATATAAGACTAGTAATTTCAGGTTTTCTTTTTTCTATTAATAATTCTACATGTCCTTTGGATATTTTAATAGTTTATTTTTAATTTTGGGGCATATATATTTTTTTCCCCAAGTAGACTATTTTATTGTTTACTTTCTGAATATTTACTTAGTGTGACTTCCTTAACAGCATTTGTAATTAGAGAAATGATGGCGTATTTAAATTTTTTTTAAAGTATGATTCACAATTTTTTATTTTTTTTTTTAATTTTTAAATTAGTTTCAGGTGTACAACACAGTGTAATATACTTTTTACCCCTCAAAATGACAACCCCTCTCCCCCAATCCACTGCCCCACTCCCCCCCACCCCTGATATCATACATATGTATTACAATTTCATTGACTCCACTCCCACACTNTTAAATCTTCTCCAAAAGAGCCTTTATGGGTTTTTACTGAGTTCATGTCTCAGACAGCTTTTTAGAATTCCTCTCTAGACTTTCTTGTCTCTTTCCCAAATCCCACAATTATGAACACATGCATCATTCTTTGATCTCTCTTATCCCTCTGACTCTTTCAGTAATACCTCTCTTCTCTTCACCATTTCTTTTAGCTTCTCATATCTTAGTGACCATCCAAATATTGTAATTAAATTCACTCCTGTTTGTTGTCAGAGCTAAATGACCAAAAGGCAATTTTTCACCCATCATCTCATTTCTGTGTATGTATATATCTTGGATGTTTCATATTTTATTGCATTTATTACTTTCCGTATAAAAATATTCATAGACCATTTCTGATGGATAAAAGTATTGCCCATTTTCACATGATAATAATTTGTTCCTTAGTACATTGTTAAATAAAAGATTTACCATTCTATCAATATATACTTAGAGTAGGATATCATTAAATGTTGATCCACCCGATTGTTTTATTTAACAACTTAAGAATAACTCTAAACTTAATCTTAACCCTACTTTTTTAAATAAAACAATAACAAACTAATCTACAAATACAATTTTACAAGGTGCAAACACATGGTGGCCCTTTGGGTAGCTTCTTAAATGATAGAGAATGTTTTCTCCTGTAGCAATTACTTTCTTTTCCATAAATGAAAACTTCTACTTATTTAATGAAGCAAGTAACTTTCTATTATAGCATATATATATATATATATATATATATATATATAAATTATATATATGTATATATATAAAATTGTATAAAAATGTATTATATATATATATATATATATATATATATGTATATATTTAATACTTTTCAAAGTTGTTGAGTAATATTTTCCTTCTTTGATCGTCATCATTTTTGCCATTCTAAAAACATTTGTTTTTTTTTTCAAGAGAAAGGATAATGCATCAAAATCACAGTATTCTTTTAATTCTTTTTATCATCAATGGACTGTTTACTTAATAAGAGTATTTTCCTGCTAAAAACTAACAACAATATAAAAATTCATAAGTGTTTGTAACTGAGTCTTTCTGTTCTTTCTTGTTCCCATTTCTTTCTAATTGCAAACCATTCTTTTCTGGAAATAGGATATTTACTCCTTAATAGGCTTTCTTCCCCTGCTGTTTATTCTTTAGCTAAAGTCATAATCCCACATTTGTGACATTATAATCATCTCTACTGTCACTAATTGTTCTAAAATGCTACTTTAGGTGAAGATATACAGCAGGGAGTCAGTGAACTACCAAAAACAAAGATACTATTTTCAACTCTGCACATTTTTTTGTGTGTGAGGAAGAGGGCAATTCTCAAATAGAGGTTGATTACCTGCAATTGCATCAAATTTTGTTGTTTTTTAAGTTTAAATAATAGCTCATGATTCTTAACTTACTTTTTAGTGCTTATTATGATACAGTTTTAATAATTTTATCTGGAGAAAAAATATAATTAATCATTATGCATTTATTTTGTCTTGTAGAATACAATCATTGTTTTTGCTGGTCCAATGGTACAAAAATCCTAATTATTTCCTGAAAATAATTATTTGGGACAATCCAGATGAAAATAAACTATAAATTGAAGTCTGTGGAAACAACTTGGATTTGGTAATCATAATACTTGAAGAAAATCTTATAAAATGTTGGATTCCTCTTTGGTGCAGACTCTCCATGTTGTAACATCATCATCTAAATTTATATACATATAATATAGTTTAACGAAAACACAAATCTGAGTCTAGTAACAATGAAGAACATATATATATATATATATATATATATATATATATATATATATATATATATATTTTATTAAATCTTCTCCAAAAGAGCCTTTATGGGTTTTTACTGAGTTCATGTCTCAGACAGCTTTTTAGAATTCCTCTCTAGACTTTCTTGTCTCTTTCCCAAATCCCACAATTATGAACACATGCATCATTCTTTGATCTCTCTTATCCCTCTGACTCTTTCAGTAATACCTCTCTTCTCTTCACCATTTCTTTTAGCTTCTCATATCTTAGTGACCATCCAAATATTGTAATTAAATTCACTCCTGTTTGTTGTCAGAGCTAAATGACCAAAAGGCAATTTTTCACCCATCATCTCATTTCTGTGTATGTATATATCTTGGATGTTTCATATTTTATTGCATTTATTACTTTCCGTATAAAAATATTCATAGACCATTTCTGATGGATAAAAGTATTGCCCATTTTCACATGATAATAATTTGTTCCTTAGTACATTGTTAAATAAAAGATTTACCATTCTATCAATATATACTTAGAGTAGGATATCATTAAATGTTGATCCACCCGATTGTTTTATTTAACAACTTAAGAATAACTCTAAACTTAATCTTAACCCTACTTTTTTAAATAAAACAATAACAAACTAATCTACAAATACAATTTTACAAGGTGCAAACACATGGTGGCCCTTTGGGTAGCTTCTTAAATGATAGAGAATGTTTTCTCCTGTAGCAATTACTTTCTTTTCCATAAATGAAAACTTCTACTTATTTAATGAAGCAAGTAACTTTCTATTATAGCATATATATATATATATATGTATATATATATATAAATTATATATATGTATATATATAAAATTGTATAAAAATGTATTATATATATATATATATATATATATATATACATATATATTAGGTTTTTGAACATCCAGTGAATTTAATCATTCCAGATTAGGTTTAAATTCCTAATCTACCATATTTTACATTGCTGAATCTCCCTATGGGTCTTTATGCAAGTCACCCATATTGCTACCTTCAGTTTACTCATCTGTTTTATGAGGAAATGACCCCATCAGAATGCTATAATCCTATTATAAATCTATAGTAATTTCAAAAATAATATATGAGAAGAGTAAGAATAAGAGGAGAAGACTAAAAGATATATCATAGACTCTTGATATATTAGGATTGTAAAAGACCTGAAAGGATTGATTACATAGTCCAACATCACCCTTCTATTCTCGAATTATCTCAATAAATGGCCACCAAGCCTCTGTGTGTTTTCAGTGATAGGAGATTCAAAATATTCCAAGCTGGCCAATTTAAATTATGTATAACAGTCCTTTCATGTGATGAATTAATTTCTATCTCCTTATGACTTCAATTATGATTATGAGTTCCTCTCACTGAGGCAACATGGTCTAATTTTTCAAGGAAATATATTCAAACACTTGAGTATAATTATTACAGGCCCTATAGTATTTCTCTATTCCAAATTAAACACTGCCAGTATCTTCAATTATTGTTGAAAACACATGATTAACTGTCTTAACACACTCCTCTGGATATACTCAAATTTATCAATGTTCCCGTAGAATGTGGTATCCATAAATAAACATACAACTGCTGCAGTGAGAATTTAATCCTGGGTCAGGTGGGACCCTATATTCTTTGAATGGACATGATCTTTTAGTTAACTTTGTTCAAGGTGAAAACACATTTTTATAGTAACCCAAGCACATGTTTAGTTTCAATACAGGCAATGCTAAGCATTGAATGTTCTTGGGAAATATAACTATTGCCTAAATCCACTGTAATCTTATTATTTAGTAGTAAGTATTTGATAACCACTGAATGTAATTTCAAAATGTGTATGTTTTATATACACATTGAATGGAATTGAAAGTTAAGCATTAAATTCTGAGAAGACAATGGTAAACGGAATCTAACTACAAACTAAATGAAAGGCAAAGTGTAATTCAAATATATGTTGAAACAGGGAAGGGTATAGGAACAATGAGGACTATTTGGGGAAAGAATCAATAATCATGGTGTTGTATTTCCTAGCCAAACCAACTAAAGTGGAGAACCTTGCATTAGTGAGAAAAAAATCAGTACTACAAAACACATGAACCTCAAAAGCAGTTAAAGGTCACTGCAGTAGAATCTGGAAAATCATCTTTTTTACTTATATTCCTTTAAGTTCAGCTTGTGTGGCATGAACTGTTTTGACATTGGAGAATGAGATAGAAATAATGCAAAGTTCTAGTTCCAAGAGATTCACAATCTAACAAAGATCATTAATGCATTAACTTACTATAACAGGACTCTAGAGATAAATGTTGGGCTAATTAACATTATAAAAAAACAGTGAAGGGGCCAACTGAGTGGCTTGCTGATTAACAGTTGGCTTGGGAGCATGAGTTTTGAGCAGCAAGGCTGCCAGTTTGGATCCCACTTTAGGGCCAGTGACGCTGTGCCCTCTACAGCTAAGATGGTGAACAACAGCTCGACCTGGAGCTGGGCTGCCGTGAGTCATCAGTGATGGTGTAGGCTGCAGTGGGGCTGCAGTGGGCTGCCATAGGCTACCGTGAGTAGCTGGCAGCCAGCGTGAGCTGCCATGAGCAGCTGTCCAATGGCCGGTGACTGATCTGCCTTAGCCAGGAAGAGCGCAATGATCACAATACCAACATGGGCCTATGAAGTGACATCCTCCACAACTAGACTGAAGGACAAAAGGACAGCAACTTGTCTGTTCCCATTCCCTGATCCCTCAATGCTGTTTCCTCCCCCAAATTTCCAAAAAAATCTTTAAAAAAACAAAACAAAACAGTGAAGGCTGTGTTTTCTATAAGTGGAACCCTATAAAATATTTAAGACTTGATATTGATAAAAGTGTATTTTAAATATGTCCATATAAAATTTTAGGGTATATGAAAATAAGATATAAATATAATATGATGTAATTACTACAACAATGAAAAATACAATAAACAAAGAATAAAATGGCTAGCAGGAATAAACCATTTTTTGAGGTTGAAAAAATAAAACAAAAATAGTCACCACCTTAAACATGAATGCCTTCAATTTCCTTGTTGAGGATAAAATTAAGCAAAACTAAATTTATATTTTTAGATTTTTGGTCAAGCTGGTAATGTAAGTAAATACTGTGCTCACCTCTTCTTAGAACCACATCAATTACAACTAAACCACAGAACAACCATTACTGAAAATCACCTGAAGTCTAGCTAAACCTAAGCCCTGTAATGATGAACATACAGAAGAAGCTACCTCGAGACTGGTAGGAGGAACAGAGATGTAGAATGGACTGATCCTACACCAATGTGTGACCATTAAAAATCTGGCAGGATATCCAGGCTGTGGAGGTCTACCCCTCTGAGAAGCAAGGGGTTCCAGCCCCTCCCTAGCCCAAGATTTCAGTGTTGGGGGGAGAAGTCCCCATAACTTCTAGCTGTGAAAACCAGTAGAGATTGTGGCTGAGTAAGATGGAGGGCTGCTGCACTACCAGGCACTCCTCATAAAGAAACCACATATGGACTTACTCACTGACCGACTCACTCACTCTGAGCTCCAGTGCTTATGCAGAGGCTCCAAAGGTGCCAGGGACAGATGGAGAAGAACTGAGTTGTCTGGATGCAGATTCAGGGCTGGAGGGACAGCTTTCTCCCAGAATGAGGAGCTGATAGAAGCCATTGTTTTTTTGTTCAGGGCCCCCTCCCCCCACTTTGACATTTTAGCAAAGTCTCTATCAAATGACTATCACTTTTCCTCTGCCCCACCCTACTGATTCCCTTAGTCCACACCCCACCCAACTTTTGGGCACACCCATGTCACTGCCAGGGGCTTTTCCTTATAAAGAAAAATATCCACTCATTCTGTGGACATTCCTAAAATCTCTCAAAGGTTTACAAAACCCAAACAAGCAGCATCTGGCTTTGACATGTCCCATACCTCTGGCTGAGCCATCCTCAGCCTGGCACTAGCAATAGCTGGCCTTGGTTCATGGCTTGCCCTCTCAAAACACCTAAGCACAATGTGGGTAGCAGCCATCTCTCGATTGCTTTGTGGTTCATGCCAGGTTGCCCTGAGCAGGGCACAGGCTGTGGGTGAACTTGGCCTGCAGTGGGTCTACTCCTAGGAGGCCCCAAGACTGGCAGGCCCACTGGCCAGCTTCAGACTGGACTGGGGCATCACCTCCAAGGATGACACAACCAAAGAGCAGACTAGACAGGCACCCAGTTTGCTAAGTGAACCCTGGTCTGTATGGTCAGCCCCTGCACAGCAGCTCCTCCACTGTAGTCATAGCCAGTCCTCACAACCAATCAGCTTAAGGGTCAATCCCTTCCATTGACATGCAAAGAGCAATCAAGTCTCAACTATAACAGAAGGACACACACAACCCACAAGTGAAACACCCAGGTCTGGTGACCTGGAGACTGCACCATTGGGCCCCACAAGACCCCTACTACATAAGGACATTCTACAAAGCCTGGGAGGCCCTACATAAAAATAAACTCAAGAAGGCAGCCAAAATAGGGAGACAAAGAAACATTTACCAAATAAAAGAACAGAACAAAGCTCCAGAAAAAGAACTAAACACAATGAAGACAAGCAATATACACAGAGTTCCAAACACTGGTGATAAGGATGCTCAATGATCTCAGGGAGAATGTCACCAAAAAGATATGAAATATAAAAATGGAGATAGAAAACATACAAAGAAAAAAAACAGTTAGAAATAAAGACTATAATAAGTAAAATGAAGAATACATTAGAGGGAATCTACAGTAGAATAGATGAAGCAGAGGATCAAATCAGTAATTTAAAAGATAAGGTAGTAGGAAACATCCAATCAGAACAGCAAAAAGAAAAAAGAATCCACAAAAAATAAAAAGAATTTAAGGGGCCTTTAATTGCATCAGAAGGGTATCAGAAGGAGGAGACAGCAAGAAATTGAAAACCTATTTAATAAAATAATGACTGAAAACTTCCCCAACCTGGAGAAGGAAATAGATATACAAGCCCAGGAAGTGCAGAGAGTCCCAAATAGGATGAACCCAAAGAGGCCCACACCAAGACATATCATATTTAAGATGTCAAAGGTTAAATACAAAGAAAGAGTCTTAAAAGCAGCAAGAGAAAAGCAGTTAGTTACCCACAAAGGAGCTCCCATAAGACTGTCAGTTGATTTCTCAACAGAAACTTTGCAGGCTAGAAGGGATTGGCAAGAAACACTCAAAGTGATGAAAAGCAAGGACATACAACCAAGATTACCCTACACAGAAAAACTATCATTTAGAATTGAAGGACAGATAAAGAGCTTTCCAGACAATAAAAAGCCAAAGGAGTTCATCACCACTAAACCAGTATTACAAGGAATCTTAGAGGGACTTTCTTAAGCCAAAAATAAATAAGTAAATAAGTAAATAAGAAAAATTATGAATTTTAAAATGGTAAAAACTACATATCTATCAATAATTACTTTCAATATAAATGGATTAAATTTATGTAAATTTATATAAATTTATATAAACTTATACCCAATCAAAAGATAGGGTAGCTGAATGGGTAAAGAAAACAAGACTCTTATATATAAGTATGCTACCTAAAAGAGATTCACTTCAGATCAAAAGACACACAGACAGGAAGTACAGGGTGGGAAAAAGATATTGTATGAAAATGGAAACAAACAGTTGGCAGATGAGAGGGATGTTGGAAATGGGTGAAAAGGGGGAAGAAATTAAGAAGTACAAATTGGTTGTTACACAGTAATCATGGGGATTTGGATATAGCATAAATAATATAGTCGATAATATTGTAATAACTATGTATGGTGTCAGATGGGTACTATTGGGTTGTCAGAAAAGTCATGACACATGTTTGCAGCAGATGGCACTTGTTCATTTTTGGAAGTACTAGAGTCATTTGCATCTATGTTATTGCAATGTCATTTGACAGCTGACAGTTCTAGCTTCATTCTGAAAAAAAATTGAGTGATTTGGTTGAATTTTGGAGATTTTACAAGTTGAAGATGGAAGACCAAACTGCATTTTTGCCATAGTTTACTGTTTTACTTCCATAAAGGGAAGAACACGCGTCAAGCTTGTGAAAAGTTGCATAAAGTTTACAGTGTCAATGCTGTACAAGAATGTCAGTGCCAACAATGGTTCATGAAATTCCATGCTGGTGATTTTGATTTCAAAGATACTCCTCGGCCAGGGAGGCCCACCCAGGTTGATGACGACAAAATAAAGGCATTGATTGAGTCAAACCCACATTACCTCAGGACACGAGAGATTGCAGAAATATTGAACATCCATTATGCAAGCATTCACGACCTGAAGAAGCTGGGATACGTAAGCAAGCTCAATATTTAGGTTCCGCATAAACTCAAAGAAGTTCATTTGACGGTGCGTATAAATGTCTGCAATATGCTCATGAAACGTGAGGAAAACAATCCTTTTTTGAAGTGAGTGATAACTGGTGATGAGAAGTGGATTGTTTACAACAATGTGGTGCACAAACGGTCTTAATCCCGACATGATGATTCGCCTCAAACAATATTGAAAGCAGACATTCATCAGAGAAAGGTTATGCTCTCAGTGTGGTGGGGTTTTAAAGGTGTCATGTTTTTTGAGCTCCTACCAAGGAACCAAACAATCAATTCAAATGTATACTGTCGGCAAATGGACAGTTTGAATGAATCCATCATCCAGAAACATCCAGAGCTTGTTAATTGTAAAGGAGTTGTGTTCCATTGTGACAACGCAAGACCACACACAAGTTTGATCATCCATCAAAAATTATTGGAGCTTGGATGGGATATGTGGCCACAGCCATCCTACTCACCTGACCTTGTGCCGTCAGACTTCCACTTGTTTCGTTGTCTTCAAAACTCAAAACTCCTTTTGTGGTATAACGTTCAATTCAGATGAGGCTGTAAATCAGCACCTTGTTCAGTTTTTTACAAATAAAGACAGGTCCTTCTATGAACAAAGAATTATAAAGCTCACTGAAAGATGGCAAAAGGTTATCGAGCAAAATGGGCAATATATCATTGATCAATCTTTGTTCTTTATATAAATAAACGACCTTTGAAAAACATAGACAATATATGTCATGACTTTTCTGACAACCCAATAGATTTAATGGGGTGATAGATGGGAGGCATTTGGGGGACAGGGTGAAAAAGGCGAAGTCATTAAAAAGTACAGATTGGTAGTTACAAAATAGTCATGGGGATGTAAAGTAAAGCATATATTATATAGTCAATGGTATGATAATAACTATGTATGGTGCCAGGTGGGTGCTAGACTATTCAGGGAGATCACTTCTTAAATTATATAAATGTTTAACCACTATGCCTGTACACCTGAAACAATATAAAATAGTATTGAATGTCAACTTTAATTGAAAAATTAAAAAAGGGGGGAAAATTAAAGCAGAATAAGAAGTTCAGATTTCCATGTATAAAACAAATAAGTCATAGGGATATAATGTACAATATGGTGAATATAGTCAATAATATTGTGATAGCATTGTACAGTGTTAGATGGTTGCTGGGCTTATGGTGATTACTTCGTTAGGTATATAAATGTCAATAAAAATAATAAAATACATGTCAAATTACTATTGTGTATACCTGAAACTAATATAATATTTTATGTAATTTATATTTTAATAAAAATCTTAAAAATGAATAAATTTATATTTTTACTATTTACAAGAAATTTACTTAAAAATAAAATGTCCGCAGGATCCACAAGATCCCCAATATCCGCACTCACTGAGCAGCTACGACAGTTTTATACCATACAGAACAAAAATGGCTTACTGCCAGCTGGTTACATAAGGTGGGAGGGGGTGGTCATCCAGGTGGTCTGTGCATGGATGGGATACAATTCGAGCCAGTATTTTCCCACGGGAGGCTGAGAGCCTGGAAACTGCTCTCTGGCCCTGTCCCGACAAATATACCAAACACCCATGAGAAAATTTGGAATATTATCACAAAAATAATAAAAACACAAAAGAAAAGCTATTGATGATGAAAAGGAAAAGCTATAAAGTAAAAATTAAAAAAAATTAAAAATAAAGATCTGAGGATGTAATGTACAGCATTATATCATGGGGATGTAATAATATACAGCATGGTGATCACAGTTAATACTGTACTATGTATTGAAAGTTGCTAAGAGGGTGAATCTTAAAAGTTATCATTATAAAAAAATAATTATAACTGTGTATGATAATCAAGGTTAAGTAGACTTATTGTGGTGATCATTTCACAATGGAAAAAAAATCTAATTATTATGTTGTAGACCTGAAACTAATATAATTTTATGTCAATTATACATTAATAAAAAATAAAGATTTTGAAAAATCCAACTTATTCAGTTAAATACTGGTACAGTTAGTTTTCTAATAAACACACACACACACACACACACACACACACTTCTGTAATAGCATATTCTATCATCAATCTTGGCTTACCTGGTAATAGCCACTACTGACCTTCTCAAGAAGGTTTATGCCTCTCTTAACCACTGTGTTCTTTGTTGACTTAGGTAAAGAATCCCTGAGGCACACCTAGATCTTTTCAAACACTCATAAATAAGATTTCCAGCAAGAGAACTTTTAATCTCCAGTGAATGGAAGTTAGTGGTTTTTCTATTAAATCATGGATAATTAAATAGTAGCCCCATTATGGCATGCACAATTGTCGGAGCCATTTCATCTCTTCTTTCATAGTCTGTCATGACAGTTCTCACATCTCTGTTTCATTAATGTGAGTCAATGTTTTCCCCAAACGTCCAAGAGTCTCTCTGCCTACATATTATAAGCATATCCTGAAATCCTTCCATGATGTTAAACTCTGTGCAATGGGCAAGTAACCCTGTATTAACAAATTCTCTTTTGTTCAACTTTACAGTTTACTTTCTTTAATCCAGTCCCCTCAGGAGGCTCTCCTTGCCCTACTCTCCCAGGTCCTTGGTAGCAGGTCTTGTAGCTTCTTCGGTTTCTAATCCTCTTTCCTTAGCAAACCCAGAACTTACATTTCAATCCATATAGAGATTTCGCCCTAGTTATTGGCCTGGTGAAGAAGAGATGAAGGGAGATTCTGAGGAAAGCAGCATTATCTCATAAGACATCTCCTTTCAGGGTTTTGCATAGTCCTTAGCAAGGTAAACTTTCAATTACCTTTTCAATTTACTTTTCAACTAGAGAGACTAAACAATTCAGTAAATGAAGTGCTCTATTATCATTGCTGTTGTTGATATTACTATTATTATGCAAATGCATCTAAACTGAGTTTAACATTTATGTATTTATTGATACCTAAGTTTATTGATACTTCAAACTCTCTTTAAATGCTAGGGATATTGGATGAGGCAGGGCATTTCTTCCCATCTGTATTCCATACCAGTTCACCACTGGCCAAATGTATAGCAGCTATACTGCAATGATAGTCAATGAGTACTAGGAGTTTTATTAGCCAGTGAGTAATCCTACACTAGCATCCCATCCAAAGTCTGCTTTTGAGGGCCAACTTTGCTTTTCCTCTCTTTATCCAGAGTTCTTGGGATCCACTTCTATCCTACTCTCCCAATTCCTGTCTGTACAGGATAAAATGGCTTTTGCCACTCCTTTGGCATATAACCTATTTCCATAGCAGACCTAGATCTTGCTTAGTTGTCTCATATAGATATATAGCCCTAAATATTGGTGTGGTGAAGAGGAGGGGAGAGTGACAGATGATTTAGTTTGGGTTTCCAAGAAAATGGAAAAAGTAATCCAAATGCATGTAATTTATGGAATATGATTCAGAAAAACCCTGCAACAGAGGGAATGAGAAGGATAGGACATGGAAACAATCTGGGGAAGATTATAGTCTCAAGTGAAATCTAGCTAGAGCTGCCCCCACTTAAGGAAATAAAGCCAGGCTGTTGTATATACATTCATGAACCATGAGCTACTGGCCACCCCAGGAGTGGAGGTTGAGTGAATGAAATTTTCCAGGGTAAGGTGGCTCTCATCTGTTGTGGCTTATCCTCTGAAGAAGGTAGGGGTGGGAAGACAAGGAGAGGATGGCTTTGATTAGTATTCAGCACTCATAGCTGCTAGAAGTTGGATATATTCACCCTTTAAATGGAAACTGGGTGGGGCATTGACATAATCTTTAGAAAAGATCCTTTTGTACTTATTCTTATATTATCTAATAATGTAACTCAAAGAAATCTACTTCTTTTTAGTTCTTGTATCTGAAGAATATGGGTATGTGCTGGATGTTAGCTGATGCTTTGTAAGAGCTCACATTCCAGTAAATATTCTCCTTGTATAAATATGGGGAAAGCAATATCTTTCTTAAGTCTTATTCTGATTAATTTTTATGATGAAAATTTGAAAAATAAAATTTAATCTCTAGACTGCTATATATATGCAAAGTATTTATTTATTTTTTTAAGCTGAGCCATCCTGCCACCTATTGGCAGCTCAGCAGCAGCTCAGCTCAGGCAGGGAATTGAACCACTGTTGCTCAGAGCTTGCTCTCTTGAGCAAGCTCTTAACCAACTGAGCCACTCAGCTGGCCCTAAGCAAGGTATTCTTAATGATGTAATCATTATTTGCCCTAAATATTCACTATCATTTTATACTAGTAAACAATACTTGAGGTTGTGAAGGCATTGCAGTGGATCTGGGCATCTCACACAGAGGGTGAATCTGTTAGTTATGGCAAGGATTCTCTACTTCAGTCAGCATTGTTAACATTCGGGCTGAATAATTCCTCTTGTGGTGTTTCATCCTGTGCAATGCTGGGTGTTTAGCAGCATCCCTCGCCCTTATCCACTAGGTACTGCCAGTTGAAAACTCCTGGTTTACAGCATAAAACACAACTTAAGGAAACTTAAGCATGTCCTCAGCTTCTATAACAGACTACCTGTGCAGCTGAGAGAGGATCGGTGTTCTGTGTGAGAAAATACTAGAGATTTCAGGATAAAACCTAGAAATATATTTTTAATTATTTGAAATCCAAAGTTAATACATTTACTATACGTTCTCACTTTACATGGAAAGCTTAATTGGAATATATATATATATATATATATATATATATATATATATATATATATATATCTTCTGATTGTGAGCTAAAGTAGATATAAGAAAGAGATTGATGATGCTGACAGCTCAGAAAATTTGTAACTCAAAATTTCCATGTTCTATTGTTCAGGGTAGAGCCCAGGAGCAGAAGATCCAAAGTGTTCAGCAGGTCACCTGAATATTTTACAGCTATGCAGTTGTAGGCCAAGGGCATAGGGATGGCAGAGCTAAATGTGCTCAAGCAACTAGGAAAGGAGTTACATGACATTCTGGATGATGCTGAAGTTTTCAACAAATGCTCAATCTTTCTCTGAAAACCTCCGATCTAGAACAAACTAAAAGTGGCTGCATTCTAGGGAAACTAGAATTTTTTTAATAAAAGAGAATGGATTTTCCACGTCAACTCTTCAATGTGGCTGGTAGATGGGTGCACGCATCAGAACTATTGAGAAAAGTAACCACAATATACAGATTTATTGAGCAGCCAAGTCAAAAGTGGGCCAAGAAGCTTGATCAGAGCCAGAAAATACAGAACTAGGAATTATAGTGGGTTAGCTATGAGTCTCAGAACTAGCTGTGAGTCAAAATCCTTTTTTTTTCCCCTAAATTTTCCAGAGTGGGAAGAATCCATTCAAGTGTGATTTTTTTGTACTTAAGTGGAAATGGAATTGGGAGAAAGGTGATGATGGTGGCTGACTGGAATGACACACTTAGATCAGAACCATTTTCTTCAAAACTCCATTATCAGCAGATTCTTAAACACTACTTCTGAGGGTCCCTGTTTCAGTTTGTTGGCCAGTTCTCTCCTAGTAAAACTTCAGACCCCTGGGCTATATGCTTTGACAGTCATCACACACACGCTATTGATCCCAACAGAGAATGCCCATAAAGACTCAATTTGCTTAGGTTGTTGTAACAGAAAAGGGAAAAGAAATATCATAGAAAATGTTTGATGTCACTTGATGATTTATGAAACTATGATAATGTAAATTCTACTGTTTGAACATATGCTAATAACTGAGCCCCAACTTAAAGAAACTTATTTTTAAGTGTTTAATGAAACCCTTATAGCACATGTTACATTCTTCTGCCTTATTTTATGTCATGTCTCTTCCTTTTCCATTATGCTTTGACTTAGACTCACTTTTCCTGTCACTTGAGGCAGAAGATCAATCTGACCTGTTTTATTTAATTGCCATTTGGATATGAGGAAATTTTTCATCTTGAAAATAGAAATTTTCTAATGAAGTGTATTTCAGTAAAACTTACTTGGAAAATTAAATAATTGAGAAGAACTGGTTATATACTGAATTCCATTAAACAAATCTTAATAATAAAAAGAAGCAAAAATAAAAAGGATTTTCACCAGTTATCACTATGTAACCAGCTTCAATAAAGCTAATTAAAAATATTTCTCATTTTTGCAGTAGGTAATAGTTTCCAATCAAGACTCTAATGACTCTTTCAAAAAATCACTTAAACATAAATGTGTTTTTATACCAAGCATCAATATTTAGGTTGATTTAACCGCAGAAAGTATAATATTTTAAAGTAAAAAATGTATTACTCATCAAAAGAATCATATTAGAGGAATCTAAACACTGTCTCTTTAGATAAAGAATATTTACATATTAAGTATTCAGGGGAATTATGAATGACATGTATAGGATGCAAGCTTAGATGCTCTTTATTTTTGCCGTAGGCACATCATCTGTCATTACACCTGCTACCTTTTTTGCTAATACTGATTCCCTGCCACTGTGCACTGAACATAAAGCCAAGTAAACACTAAGGGGAAGGTGGTCTGCAAGCACCTGCTCCCTCGCTGGGGCTTTGGTTTCACCTGCAATACTGTCAAATCCACATTTTAAAACAAAGTTTCCTCATCCATTAAATCTGAGCAGAGCTTTTCAGTGCTTCTGCTAAGTAAGTAGTTCTTCCTCTGTGATTCAGTGTCTAACCTCAGATAACCCAAACTCTTTTATGAAAAGGGCACTGGCTTCAATGGTGTCTGATTTAATATAAGGACATTTTCTTATTCTCATGTCATTCTTTCTTATACTGAGCTGAATGTATTCCATACACAGCAGCTATTGTGCCATTTTCTGTCTCTAGTGTTGTACTTTTTCTGTATTTAAAGACATTCATTCACTTAAATGCAAGGTACTGTACAAAGAACAACTCCAAATAACAACACAAAATATTACTACATGATATCTTTTCAAATATTTGAGGACACATATCTAGCTTTTCTCAGGCTAAAATTGCAGGTGTGTGTCAACCATTTTCTACTGATTTTTACCTCTGAAACATCACTGTAACCCATACATTGATGTTTATTTTTGCTGTCATTCTCATAGGCAAAACATCCTGGTTGTCCTTGCATCTATGACAGCTTCACGTTAATCCTGCTTTCAACAAGGTTAGTGATCTCCAAAATATGCTAAATCTAGTGGTTTTTCTGTTTGGTAACATCTATTAAAGCAACTTTTCATTGCAACAAAAATACAATTTAAACCTTTATAAAACACGGGTATTGTACAAATATTGTGTTTGCTCTGTCCTTAGCATACTTTCCCAGCACCAACTCTTACTGCTCTCCCTGTTGGGTACACTAATATTCATCCAGTTATGAAATATCCCAAACTCTTCTGACTCCAGATCTTAGTATATATACTTTCTCTTTCTGGATTTCACATCAGCCCACTCTTCCTAAGAAAACTAGCCACTGTTCTTCAGTAATTATTTGAAAGGAAACTGACTCTATCCCATGAAAGGCATTACTTGCCGTTTACCAAAATCCATTCGCTCTTTTGAACTATATTTCTCAGACATGTAACCAAGTGGGATGGGAGTAGAAGTGACATGTGCCACTTTGGGAACAAGAAGTAGTGTGCCTCCTACAACTCTCTTTTTTCTCTTCCTGAATTGATGTAAGAACAAGTCCCCAGAAAATTGCAGAAACCCTTGGAAACTTGGTTGCTGAGGACTGAAAGGAGGGGAGCCACATCCTGAGAGAATATTTACCCTGGACTAGTAGGCAAGTTTACTGTTAACATTTTTAATGGTCATATTCGGTTGCTTAGTTCCCTCTTTTGTTTTATTTTGGTTCTGCATAATTGATACAATCATTGTCAGGCATAGTTGAAAATCATGAGCAAAATAGAGTCACTGCATTTGTGTTACATTTTTGGATGGGTAAGGCATGTAGTAAATGAATGAATCAGTACACGTTTAGTATATTTGAAGGTAAAGAAGAACAGCAAGGGGTTTAGCATGCTAATTCCAGAGCTCTTTCCCTCTCCAAGAGCAACTAATGAGCTGGCAAAAGAGTTAGAACTGACTGTTGCAGAGCGTTGGGATCTATTGAAAACCTTGCCGCAAACAGGGTAAGACTTGATGAAGAAAGAAGCTATTGCTTTGTGGTAAGAGTGCATGCACTGTTGTGTTTTAAATGGCTGTCTACCACTCCCCATACTCAATATTGTCAGAAGCAGTGAAGATGGTGAGGGTGGCAGCATGAAGTTCTGGTACAGGCGCCAGTGCCAGAGTTAAGTCGATGTCGACTCTATTCTTTATTTTTAATATTATTAAAGTTTATTGGGGTGACAATTGTTAGTAAAGTTACATAGGTTTCAAGTGTACAATTCTGTAATACATCATCTGTATATCACATTGTGTGTTTACCACCCAGAGTCAGTTCTCCTTCCATCGCCATGTATTTGACCCCCTTTACCTTCATCTACCACCCTTCTCCCCCTTACCCTCTGGAAACCACTAAACTATTGTGGTTTATGAATGTCTATGAGTCTGTGTTTCTTCATTTGTTTGTCTTATTCCTTTGTTATCAGTTTTCTATACCACAGCTTCTGCACAGAAAAAGAAACCATTGACAAAATAGACAACCAACCGAATGGGAGAAGATTTTTGCAAACACCTCCGATAAGGGGCTGATATCCAAAATATATAAGAAACTCATATAACTCAACAACAAAAAAATAAACAATCCAATTAAAAAATGAGCAGAGGACCTGAATAGACATTTTTTCAAAGAGGACATACAGGTGGCTGATAGACATATGAGAAGATGCTCAACATCACTAATCATCAGAGAAATGCAAATAAAAACCACAATGAGATACCACCTCACACCAGTTAGAATGGCTATCATCAACATGACAAATAAAAACAAGTGTTGGAGAGGCTGTGGAGAAAAAGGAACCCTCATACACTGTTGGTGGGAACACAGATTGGTGCAGCCACTATGGAAGGCAGTATGGAGATACCTCAAAAAATTAAAAATAGAATTACCATATGACCCAGCAATCCCTCTCCTGGGTATGTACCCCCAAAATCTGACAGCATTTATCCATGAAGATATATGTGCTCTGATGTACACTGCAGTTTTATTTATGGTGGCCAAGACATGGAAACAAGAAAGTGTCCTTCGATAGATGAGTAGATAAAGAAGGTGTGGTGTATATACAGAATGGAATACTACTCTGCCATCAGAAAAGACAAAACAGTGCCATTTGCAACAATGTGAATAGATCTTAAGATTATAATGCTAAGCAAAATAAGTCGAACAGAAAAAGTCGAGAACCATATGATTTCACTGATGTATGGTATATAAGACTCAGTTCTTAAAGGACTGTGGATGTGGTCTCAGCCGGTCTAGTAGCTTCCTCAAGAACAAGTACAAAGGATTCCCTTTGTTTTGTCTCAGTCAGAGTCATCCCAGGGCTGGCAGGGCTCTGGGCAGATTTTGCTGAAATCATTTAAAGGCACATATATTGGTCTCAGCAGCCTGAAGCAAGGAAAAATGCTCCTCCTTTTCAAAATTGTTTTCACTGTTAAATTTCATTTTAATTTTCACATGCATTTTTGAATTAGTTTGTTAATTGTAACCAACAATACTAATGAGATTTTGGGAGGATTATGTCCAACTTTAGGGAAAATGGACAATGTTACATGTTCCAATTAGTGACAATGGTATATAGCACATTTTATTTGGATCTTTGGCTCTTTTTGCAGTTTTTGGCATAAATCTTGAACACATTTTGTTAGATTTTATACCTATACATTCTATGTTTCATGATGTTGTTGTAATTGTTATAACTTTAAAAATCTCAATATTCAAATATTCACTCTTGTTATGTAGAATATAACAAATTTTTGCATATTTACCTTATATCTTGAAACATTAAATTCAAATTCACTTATTATTTCCAGTAGCTTACTAAGAAATTTATTCATATTTTCTAAGTACTGAGTCATATTTTTTGAGAATAGCGAGTGTTTTATTTCTTTGTATGATTTTTTTTATCACACTTGTTAGGAAGAAATTCCCATATAATATTAAAAATAACCAAGAAGAATATATCTGTGTTGCTCTCAAACTTAGGGGAAAAGAATTCAGTCATTGATCAATAACTATGATATTAACTGCAAAATTTTTTATAAACTTTTTATTTTAGAATAGTTTCAAATTTACAAAAAAAAATCACAATAGGGAGCCCTTATACCTCACACACAGTCTCCCTATTAGTTATATTTTACATTAGTATTATGCATTTCTCATAATCTATGATCCAATGTTGTTTTTATTTCTGTTTCTTTTATTGTAATTTTTTTTTCTAGTTTTGGTATTAGATAAATGCTGATGTTGTAAAATGATTTGGAAAAGTTCTCTCTTCTCTATTTCTGGAAGAATGTCTTTCTTGGTATTATTTTTTCTTCCTTAAATACACATTCAAACCAACTGAGCCTGGAGATTTTATTCTTGGAAATATTTTAACTAAATAATTATTGCTATATATGTGACCATGCACATAAACTATTTTTCTTGAATGAACTTTAGGAATTTTTGTCTCTGAAAAAATTTGGCTATTTTAATCTAAATTGTAGATTGATGGTATATTTTAAAAATAATTCTTTATTTTTTCTAAATTTTGGATACAGTCTGTAGTTCAATCCTTGCTTATTTGGACTTTTTCTTTTATTTTTTTACTTGATTAGTTAGACTAATATTTTTTCAAGTTATTGATCACTTAAAGGACTGGTTTTATTGATTGTCTTATTTGTCTATGTTCAACTTATTTGATTTTAGTTCATTTTCCTATTATTTTATTAATTCTGATTTCTATGGGTTTACTTTTTCTTATTTTATTATTTTTTAATGTGGAATATTATGTTATTTATTTATGATAGATCTACATTTCTAATATTGCTTATAAATATAAATTTCCTAATAAGTACTACTTTAGCAATGTCTACATATTTTTGTTATTTATAGTTTTATGAATTGAAAAACATATTATAATTTCCTGTATGATAGAATTTTCTCTTTGACCCATAAGTAAATTGTAAGAGTGTTGTTTAATTTGAAAATAATTGGGGGATTTTCCAGTATCATTCTGGTATTGATTTCTAGTTTAAGTCTCTTGTGGTTAGACACATTTTATATATGATTTCCATTTTTGAAATCTGTCAAAAAATTTTAAATCCCTAAATATAATCTATATTGTTAAATGTTCCATTGATCTTAAAAAGGATGTTTATAACAATGTTATTGGGTTGAATATTCTGTACAATATCGATTATGTCAAGTTGGTTGGGAGTGTTTTTGTGTTCTTCTAAATCCTTTCTGATTTTCTTTATCATAGGAGAAACAAATTGAAGTCTCCAATTATAATTCTCTATATCTCCCTTGGGTTCTATCAATTTTGTTTCATGTATTATGTATGACTCTGTTAAGTGCAAACACATTTAGCTTGGTATAAATTTTTGGTTTTTAGATTTCTATATCATCTTGCTATTCCCTGTTTATCCATGGACTGTGGGCACATATGAAAAGAGTTATGGAATGGCTTCTATCTTTCTCCTTTTAGCTGCCTCTACCTTCATCTAGGCTCATACAGTATGGGTGGTATAATCCAGCCTTCCCTCCCTCTCTCAAAGTCTCTTGTGTGTGCCTTGTGGAGTTTCATAACAAAGTGAACAAGTGTGGCTACAAAACCTCCAGTATGTCCATAGCTCTCATGCTAAGCCACATGAGTCTTCAGCAATGAATTAAGAATTGTAACCAAATTCTTTTTACTCATTTCCAAGGCAGTACCCTCTTGCCATCTGCCATAAGTCAGCCCGTCCTTTTCTGTGTCTCCTTACATTCATCTTTCTTCAGACTTTAGGCTATCCTATTGCTCTGTAACTTCAAATATCTAATGGATTTAAAAATTCTTTCTTTCTTTCCCTTTTTAAAGGTTATCTTGCTTTTTCATTAATTAACACAGAAGTGACACTTTCCAGATTCCTACTACTTAAGCATAAAATGGAACCCTGATTTACACTTTGAATTATATAATTTATTATTACAATATGCTCCTTTTTGATATGCTCTTAGGGATTCCTTCATTGTAAATAATATAATTTATGTTCTAGGTTTACAAAATTGTCAATTTTTTTTAAAACAATCTTTTTACAACTTCTTCTCACTCAATAGTATGGTCCCGAAAAAGAGGTCATCTATTAATCCAAAATACAACTCAGTTTTTGATGTGTTTTCCTGTCTAATGTCTCTGGTAAGTCTCATCTTCCATAGTCCTTCATTGAGCATTCTAGCTCTATAAATTTCCCAGGCATGTGGATTAAGGACACTGTCATATATTTCTCCAAAACTAGAATAATTGTATAAATTTCACATCCCCGAATAAGGCATGAGGTAGTCTGTGCTAATCCTTTTAAATCTAGATATATCAGGACTGAGTAGTTTTCTGACAAATCTGAGTATCGATTCTGCCACTGCAGTTTTAAAGGGTGCTGCTCGATTTGCATCAGGGTTATTTCTGCCAAAGTCTTTTCAATTGGTCCACAACCTTCTCCTGTCTAGTTCTCTCTCTGCTGAATTTCAACGTTCCCAGTAATGCTCCAAGATCTATCATAAGATAAAAATGTCCCTTTATGAACATTGCTTCTTTGTAGAAGAAAGCAGAAAATAAATGTAGAAGCAAAGATAGAGCTAAAACTAGAGAAAACAAACTGAAATCCCAATGTGAAAGCTGACAAAAGTTAGGATGGCAAATAGATGTAAAAACTTTTGGGTGTAAATTCATTGGTATTAATATAAAGGTATCTCCCACTTATTGGAAAGATCATGTTATGGCATTTTGCATTCATGAAAAGCTTACATTCGTACCTATTTTTTTGCTAAATGAAGGAAATTCTAAGAGGATTTCAGAGAGCAGGGGATGTTCATTTAATGCCATTTTGATTTATAAAAGGTTTTATAGGAACACTCTACTTTTGGATAGTAGGGAAAAACACATTTTTACAATGAATATTATGGCAGTACCTAAACTAAGGGTTCAAAGTTAGCATCACCAATAGTTATAAATAATAAAGACTGATCAATTAAAAAGGGACTATTTTGGCAGTCTCCCAAATTGGAAGAAAATATACTATTATTTAAAACAACCAGACAAGGGCTGGCTGAGCGGCTCAGTTAGTTAAGAGCTTGCTCAAGAGTTTGAGCTCTGAGCAACAGCGGTTCGAGTCCCAGCTTGAGCTGAGCAGCCGCTGAGCTGCCAACAGGTGGCAGGATGGCTCAGCTAAAAAAAATAAATAAAAGGGCCGGCCGCGTGGCGCGATGGTTAAGAGCTCGCTTGGGATGCCAGAGGGCCCCGGTTCGGATCCCACATATGAGGGCCAGTGACACTGCCCTCTAC
>NW_017732107.1:188615-192111 GCF_001890085.2 Hipposideros armiger | reverse complement strand
TCATGAATATCAACTTATGGAAACAGGAGATTATTTTATTTTCTCTGCTGAGTAAGAGTGGTTCCTTCTGCTTTAGCAATCAAATACTTTAATTGGACTTGAATCAAAAACTGTTTCTTGTGTCACCTCTCCAGTCTCATTTGAGCTATTCTGTTTTTAGCTGAGTTTTTTTAGTCTGTTCCAGACATGCATGGATGAAGTGTCAAACCGATATATGGTGTACAGCCTTTAAGGTTTTTGGCTCTTTTCTTTCACAATTTTCTCTTCTCTTTGCAACAGCCAGTGAATCCTCATATTCAGTAATCTAATTTTCTAGGCCACACAACTGTGCACTTTCCACTACCACTGCCTCCTCATATGCTGCACTGATGATGTATGACATCAGGGTAAAAATCCACAAAATCTGGAATGTACTTATAAAATTCCCCTCCTATGAACATGAACCGCCTTCTAAGTCTGCTTACTTCTTTTTGTTCACCAATGCTGTTTTTGTTTTATGTCCAAGTTTTATAATGGTTTTCTGCAGAGTATCAGTCAGCTCACATCTTATTCAATCGCTAATAGAAATTTAAGTCCTGTCTATACTCTTTTGTGATTAAATAATATGTCATATTGTTTTATGTCTCAGGCTTTTTAATGCTGTTTCCTTTGCCTGATATGTCTCAGCCCTTTACTTCACGTTCCTAACTTCAGCTAATGTTCAGATATTAGACTGCTCTTTTCATCCTATTATTCTTTCCTTTCTATGATCAGCAATAGCTGCCAGTGCGCTTCTAGCATTGTTTTATAATCACTCATTTGCTGAACTATTTATCCTACTAAAACATATGCATCTTAAAATTCAGACCCATGTTTTAATACTTATACATATCATCAGGGTCTATCCAAGTGCCTTATCCAGAGAAGGTACCCAATATATGTTTGTTGTTTGAACTAAAGAACTGAGATGAGTAAAATTAAACTATAAATTATTCTGTACTCCACTCTGTTGCCCCTTGTTGATGAGAAACATATTTGGTGTATGTATTCCATCCGCAACTGAGGGAATTTTCAAAATTATCACAAGAAAATGGTCAAGGGAGCCAGACAAATTCTATGGGAAAACATCTTTAGGTTGAATTAAAAATACACACACACACACACACACACACACACACACACACACACACACACACATACTCGGAGAGTGGTATTTCCGAAGGCTATTCAAAACTTGCAAAACCATACTAAATGTCTCAATAGATAGTTCATCTGTCAAGAGAAGCACCCCTCAGATCACTTGAAGAGCTAAGCACACTCTAGTTGCTACATTATCAACCTTAGAAGGAACAAGTCAATGAATAAATAATGCTGCAGAAAAGAGGGCTTTTAATCACTTTGTGATTAAAAAAATATTTTTCATTCATTCTGTAGTAGACTTGTCTTTTTTTGTTCTGCTTAACGTTACTCAAAATATGTGACTGTCGGCCAGTCCTATGTTCAGCCTTGAACATCAGTGCAGTTCTTTGTAGACTCCTCTAATTATAAATGTCGTCTAAGATGACTATTGCCTCTAAAAATACAATACTTTTTTACAGGACACCTCACCTCTAATACTTGAGAAATTCATTATTAGAGCTTTAAAGAGATGATTAGTAAGTATTATATAATAATGTAATTTGAAGTATATTTTAGAAAATCCTTCTGTCCCATTTCAAAATACAGTAAGGAAAAGTAATGACAAATTCTGATAGGATATATAAGTACAGTTTACAATACATACTATTGTAGATACAGGCACCTTTAAAATATGGTCCTATGCTCAAGCGGTTTATAGTTGGTTTGGGTGACAGAATATATATAGTATATAAAATATTGTCCACTTATGGTAGTAATAGAGATTAAATTGACAGAACTATTGGAAGGTAGAAGTATTTCATAGGGTGATGGATATCATCTGTAACCTATCCACAAAGGATTTTAGCACTGTAAATCATTTTTATATCAATGTTTTCAGATAAAATACCTATGGACTTTATACTTCTTATTTATTTTTAACCTATTTCACCTAGTTTTTTTTTGTTTTTTGTAATAAGAGTGAGTAGAAAAGTGTTAACTACATAGCTTTCTTTCATATTAGAGAATTTGTTTGCAACATTAGTTCTGCTTTTGTAAGCTATCTGAAAAAAATCATAAAAGTGTTAACTACATAGTTTTTGTTATGAATTTTTTGCAATATGATTTTGCATTGAAAATTATCAGAAATATCAATAATCAAAACATATTATTTGAAATTAAGAAGCAATTAATAGTTTCATCAACACAATTATATTTCCACTGATAATTATAACAAATAAGAAGCAAAAATGACTTTAAACATGTATGTAAATTATATATTCTTTAAAAGAAATCATCAAATCAAAGGTATGACTTGGGGCCTTTTCTAGGTCCCATAATGGAGAAGAATCACAACTTAACTGCTTGGAGGAGAACTGAAATCTATAATTATGATCAATAATCATACCTCGATAAATTTCTTACCACACTCATATAACACTGCTTCAAAGAAATAAATAACACTGGTATCTATGTTGAAGAGAGGGAAACAGCATCATAATATGTTGATATACACATTAAAGAAAAAATAAGTTAAAACATTTTTCCAAAGTATTCTGGCAATAGCACATGTCAAAGTTTTATTTTACTTTTAGATAAAAAGCCTCAAGCAGGTAAATTCAAAGATTTATTCTCATTAGGGTGATTTTATAAGCAAGCTAATGCCAAAACTAGTCAGTTATTACAATGACTTATTACAACAATTGTCTGTTTTATCAAAATAAAAAGTTTAAACTTTATGTTTTGGTGTTTATAAGCAAGTATGTAAGTGACAGGAATTAAGGGGTGACCACTGTAAATCTAGACCCTTTAGTGTGTCCTCTGAAATTCTATTTTAAAACAGCAACGTAGGGTGTATCAGGCAGTCAGGTCTCTCCTCTGTAGAGAAACTGTCCTGAGAAAAAGAATTTGACAAACTGAGAGACATGAAAACATGGTACAAAGATGGAGTGCTACAATGTTCAGATCCCTGACTCCAGCTGTCACTAGAGCCATCTCTGCTTCTGGTAGTCAGGTGATTCACTGATTTAAGCCATTCAATCCCTCATCTCCTTTTGTTTTGTTAAGATGTGTTTGACTTAACTTTCTCCTACACATAACAGACATATCCTGATTCATATGAAAGAAGGTCACATGAAAAGTTACATAAGTTTAACAAGATTCTACATAGCAAACTTCTGACACCAAACAAAACAAAACAAAACAAAATAAACAACAACAAAAAAGCAGTGAACACAAGACAGAAACATGAAATTATAGCATTTGTAAACAATGAGTCTCAGTGACACTTTAAGAATGAAGAATAAGGGCCGGCCGAGTGGCGTGATGGTTAAGAATTGGCTTGGGACGCCAGAGGGCCCCAGTTCGGATCCCACATATGAGGGCCAGTGACACTGCCCTC
>NW_017732107.1:111371-188525 GCF_001890085.2 Hipposideros armiger | reverse complement strand
CAATGATGGTGCCAACTTGGGCCAGTGAAGCAACGTCCTCCACAACTAGACTGAAGAACAAAAGGACAGCAACTTGTCTGTTCCCCTTCCCCCCAATTCCCCAATAAAAATCTTAAAAAAAAAAGAATTATGAGTAATATCAGAAATAGTCTCTATTTTCATTGAAAAAAAAAACGAACTGCTTTTATTGTTTCAGACTACTCCCCTTAAGTACTGTAAGTCCGATTGTGATCACATACGAAATTGAACACATTTTTGACAGAAAAAACTTTGACAAACATTGAAATAAACTAACGAATATCCACTGATTGTTAAATTTATTGTTCACTGCAGTTGAAAACGCTCACACAGTTTAGAAAAGACTGAAATATCATTATGCACAGTACAAGCAATAGTACAAAAATATTGACAGTTCAAAAGAATGACAGTCAAAGAACAAAAATTTGACTTAAATGATGCTTTGGGCTGAGTGCTATCAAGTGTATTGCAATCTGATGATTTGCAGGTTCTTAGAGATTATTGCATTGTCATTTCTCAAAGTACTGCTAGAAATAAAATTAATTAAAAGGAACTAAGGTGAAGACAATGCAACCATATTTAAGAGTGCCTAAATTTATAAATAGTTATCAAAGACTATCAGAATTTTAAAATAAAGTGTTCATATTCGAATCTTAAATATTCTTAAAAGTTGATTTTTAACTAAAGCAAAAATAGATGTATTGTGATTTTTTTAAATGTCGGTAAAATAAAATTATCTCTGATAAAAATATAAAGGTCTCTGTTGAGAAAGTTAAATTTAAGAACAGAAAACCAAGCAATCCAATTAAAAAATGGGCAGAGGACATAAATAGACATTTCTCCAAAGGGGCCATACAGATGGCCAATAGACATATGAAAAGATGCTCAAAATCCCTAATCATCAGATAAATGCAAATAAAAACCACAATGATATATTACCTCATACCAGTTAGAATGGCTATCATCAACAAGACAAAATAATAACAAGTGTTGGAGAGGCTGTGGAGAAAAAGGAACCCTCATACACTGTTGGTGGGAAATTAGATTGGTGCAGCCGCTGTGGAAGGCAGTTTGGAGGTTCCTCAAAAAATTAAGAATAGAATTACCATATGATACAGCAATCCTTCTCCTGGGTATCCACCCAAAAAATCTGAAAACAATTACCCTTAAAGATATATGTGCTCCAATGTTCATTGCAGCTTTATTTATAGTAGCCAAAACATGGAAACAACCAAAGTGTCCTTCGATAGATGATTGGATAAAGAAGAGGTGGTATATATACAAAATGGAATACTATTCTGCCATCCGAAAAGATGAAATAATGCCATTTGCAACAACATGGATGGATCTTGAGATTATTATGCTAAGTGAAATAAGTCAGACAGAAAAAGTTGAGAACCATATGATTCACTGATATGAGGGATATAAAACTGAAAGCAATAAAAGAACAAGTCATACAAAAAAAAAGAAACAAAAACTCATAGACAGACAATAGTTTAGTGGTTACCAGAGGGTAAGGGGGAGGGGGGTGGTAGATAAAGGTAAACAGGATCAAATATATGGTAACGGAAGGAGAACTGACTCTGCGTGGTGAACACACAATGTGATATATAGATGATGTATTACAGAATTGTACACTTGAAACCTCTGTAACTTTACTAAACATTGTCACCCCAATAAACTTTTAATTAAGAAAAAAAAACACAACCAAAAATTGTTCTTCTATATGCTGACAGGTTATCTATCAGAAATTGCTCTTATGCCAAACAATACGATTATTTTAAAGTTTACTGTTTTAATGTAGCTTCTTAAATGTTATACTTAAACACTTGTTTCACATGTCCTCAAACTTGGGTTCATAGAAAGTCACTGGTAATGATTATGAACTTTAAGAGTGCCTTAATGATGGATTTTTGTTTAGTTGCTCATCACCAGGGGAGTTCTATATCTAGAAAGAGGGGAACAGTAATTAAGAGCAAAGAGTCCTTCAGAGTTTCTACTGTAAGTCTAACTCAAGCTTAGTGGGGGTTAATGCAGATTCTTGCTGAAATTCCTAGGCTCCTAATGCATTCAATTACTCAGCTAGTGCTAAAAATATGGCAGAATAATCTTTAGACAATTTTGGTAGCAAAATGTATTGCATCCCATTATTATGTCCTGGGAGCAAAAGCAATTTTTAACATTTTAATTACACATTCTGTGAAAAGCTCTGGCTAGTTTCACAACTACATGCATACAAATTTGTAAGTATACAATGATGTAATGTAGTTTAAAAGTTAATGATAACATTGCTTCTACATTATATAAAAATATTAGGGAAATTACAAAAAGCAACATTTATTTGCTATTCAAAGGGGTTCAAAATACAGGGGATAAATGATACATTTCAGAAAACACAAACTATACATGTTTATGGAAAAACATTCACTATCTTAAAAACATGATAATTAAAATTCAAAATGCCAAACAAACTGAGATATATTTTCAAAATATAATTTGTGTGTGATATTTGTTTAATAAAGTCATATGTACTACTTTTTACTTAAAAATAGTACTTAATCATTTTTTTGTAAACCAAGGCATTTCAAATTTATGTGTGTGATCACAATTTTATAATTTTAATAAATGCATGCAAAATAAATTATTCCTTCAAATTTCATTGATGCCTCAATGTGCATAAAGAGCAATAAATGTATTTTTTTGGCAAATTTTCAATTGGCTCAATCATGATGTTCAAACATAGAAATAAATGTTTATTAAAAAGTGACATAAATATAATCTTGTGATATTGCCTTAAAAATTTTAGATTTAGCTTCAACATTTAAAATCTATTAAAAATTTGGGGCCAGCCAAGTGGCGCGATGGTTAAGAGCTGGCTTGGGACGCCAGAGGGCCTGGGTTCTGATCCCACACATGAGGGCCAGTGACACTGCCCTCTACAGCTAAGATGCTGAACAATAGCTCAACCTGGAGCTGGGCTGCCATGAGTTACCAGCGACGGCGTAGGCTGCAGCCCCTGCTGCAGTGGGTTGCCATGGGCTACTGTGAGTAGCCAGCAGCTGCCGAGAGCGGCGTCCAGAAGCTGGCGACTGATCTGCCTCCCCGGGAAGAGTGCAATGATGGTGCCAACTTGGGCCAGTGAAGCAACATCCTCCACAACTAGACTGAAGAACAAAAAAGGACAAAAACATGTCTGTTCCCATCCCCCCAATTCCCCAATAAAAATCTAAAAAAGTAAATAAATAAATAAATATTTTGAAAATCTATTAAAAATTCATGTTATATATTTGTACTCAAAATGTGTCTTCTCCCATAAAACGTAAGCAGAATGAAAGCGAGGTGTAGGGTGTGTGTGTGTGTGTGTGTGTTTTAATTGCTATATACCCAGTTTCTAAAATAGTGCTTGGCACATACTGAGTACACAATAAATATTCTTAATACAAGAAAATGTTTAAATCTTATTTTTCTAAAGCGACAAGAACCTTTGAATCTGTTTAAACCAACTTGAACATTCAAGTATGGAAAAATAAATACATATATAACTATGTATTCATCAGCCCATATGGAAAAGTGTATATTCATTAAGAACAATGATGTGTGACTATTAAAATGCATTATCAACACTCAAACATTTCTTTTGTGTAAAATATCTGTTTATTTTTTCTTTTGTCATTAATTCGCCTTTCCAATTTTTTTATTTATAACAAAAACAATAAACATATATAAAATTTTCTCTTTATGCCATCTTTAGCAATATCCTAGTAAGAAACATTATGAGATTCTGCAGATAAAATGCAGTAACTGGTTATGCCTCCCCAACACCTCTCCAAATTCTTGTTATTCCTTAAGTTACTATGCGCCAATGTCATCTGAATTTCTTGTTTGCAATTTGAGAATTATGTAGTAATAAAATATTATCTTTTCATAATTTATACAAATCGTGTTGTATTAAATGAATACAACACAATATGATAAATCGATATGCTTATAGTTCTCTTACAGATAAGGAAACTGAAACATCAAGCTGCTTAGGTATATTATAAAAGTCAAATAGCATCCGATTGGTAGACATAAATTTAGAATTTACAGGTCTCAGAAAGTATGACTTTAAAATGATGGATATTCAACATAAGTCTCATAAAATGCTAAAACAATGCTACCATTTAATAGAGCTATCAGAAACCTTTCACCTTAACTTGTACAGTTGACTGGTAATCTCGCTTAAGAATAGGTAATCTTTGAAATATGAATATATTTTTAACTATTTGCTAATACTCTACTAAAAGAAATGTAATCTGTTTAAAGAATCCCCCCAAAATAAAAGGGAGGTTTAATACTTCAGTCCCCATTCCTAAAATATAGTAGACCAAGAAATATGCAGAATTACAATATCGGATCCATTATCGTACTATTAAAAATAGTTTAATATCATACACTCCTTGTCATATTATTTTTATGCATTTTAAAGTTATATTAATGAAGGAAATCAACCATATCATGATCAGTATTTCTACATGTTACAGAGAGATGTGAATAACAAAAGCTATTAAATATAGTTTTTGTGAGTATTATATGAACACTCAGAGGTAACTGATACATCACGGACCTCTTACAAGTATTAAAAGAGTAATCAGTACTTGCTGTATCTATATTTTCTCATACCACTTGCTGCCCATTTTACTTGTACCAGACTTTGACCCAAACCAGTAAATGTAAACTACTCTTGTCATCTTACCAGTGCCCTCCCAAATGCTAAATCCATGCCACGTTTGCATTTCTCAACCTAAGGAATGATCAGCAAGTAACCTAGTTAACCTAATTAGTCCATGAGCGAGATCAACCATGCTTGATCACTTTCTCCTCTTTGCAGCATTTGGACTCATGAACACTACACTCTTCAGTTTCCCCTTTGTGAGCAGAATAATGGTCCCCCATGTATACCTAGGCCCTGATCCACACAACCTGTGACCATGTTATGTTACATGGCAAAGTGGAATTATGGTTGCAAATGGAATAAAGTTTGCTAATAAGTGGACCTTAAGTTAGAGAGATTACTGTGGATTTTTCCACATAGGTCCAATGTAAGCACAAGGTTCATTTTAATATGAAAGAGAAACAGAGAAGTCTCAGGGCCAGAGTGGTTACATGTGGGAAAAACTTGACTAGCCATTACTAGCTTTAAAGATAGAACAGGAATATGAGCCTCTAAAAACTAGAAAAGACAAGGAAACAGAATTTGCCCTAGAACTGCCAGAAAGGAAGGCAGCCCCTTCAGAAACATTGATTTTAGCCCATTAGGCCCATTTTAGACTTCTGACCTTCACAGAACTATAAGATAATAATCTTACCATCATACCAATACAATGTTGTATTGTTTTAGTCACTCTACTGTGGTAATTTGTTACAGCAGCAATAGAAAATGAATACTCCTACAAAATGACAATTCTCCATCTTTTTTGCTAATGCCTTATCTCCTCTTCTGTGAGCCAGATGAAAAGTTTTGGCCCACTCCTCTTCCTTACCTAATTTTGCTTCCTACATGCTTTTATACAGACCTATGGCTTTGGATACTCTCAGCACTCTGAAGACTACTGGTATGATTGAATTGTTTCTCTTCCTCCAAATATGTTGAGGTGCTAATACCTAGTACCTGTGAATGTGTGAATGTGACCCTATATGGAAACAGGGTCTTTGCAGATGTAATCAAGTTAAGATGTGTCATTAGAGTGGGCCCAAAGCCAACATGACTGGTATTCTTATAAGAGGAAAACACCATGTGAAGATAGAGAACACAGGGAGAATGCCACGTGATCACAGAGGAACAAGGCTGGAGTAATGCTGCTATAAGCCAAGGAACACCAAGGACTAACAGCCAACACCAGAAGCTGTGAGAGGCAAGAAAAGCTTCTACCCAGTCTCAGAGGGAGCATGGCTCTGCTGACACCTTGATTTTGGAAAGCCTTCAGAATTGTAAGTACAAATTTATCTTTTTTAGGCCACTCATTTTATAGTACATTGTTTATAGCAGCCATAGGAAACCAATACAACTACCAAATTTGTAATTCTAATATTAATTCATTCTCTGAAAAACAGATTCCTCTGTTCAAGTGCTCACTAGATATTTTGATTGTGCTGGGTTGTTTTTTACCAACTTGGCATCACCAGTATTCCCCCGTAAGGTCCCCTCTGCATGCTGAGGAACTGCTGAGAACTATATTTTTTGGAATCTATTTCTTTTTATGGTATTGAAGATAGTGTTACCAATGACAAAAAATGTGTAGAAAACTCACAGAATATTTGGATGGTAGTAAAAGAAAAAAGGAAAGTTTAGTTTTCTCTGATGGGAGTAACAGTCAGATGTATGGGCAGACATGAGAGTCCCAGCCAGATAAGTGAGCACTTGAGATTCACCTGATTTATTGCTACAGACTGAGACAGTGGGAGCTTTATCAGTAAGTCATGAGATTTGAAAATTTCCCAGTGAACATTTGAAAACTATGGGCTTCAGTACTTTAGTGTCTGTTTGCCTGACCTTCTAGCTACAATTCCCTGACCTTCAGTAATGATTTCCAAAACCATCGCACACTCATCTCATCCACCAACACTATAAACTCTATTTTCTATATAAAACAGAGTTCTAATTTCTATATCAAATTTCTGTTTTCCTGAATGAACCCAAACCAATTCAAGGAGCCCAATAAGCATCTCAACTTTAACATATCCAAGACTAACTCCTGGCCTTTGCTGCCTGATCTCATCCCATACTTTCTCTTTCCAAACTACTCAGCTAGTTGATAGAAACCCTGGGCCAGCCTAGTGGCTCAGTTGTTTAAGAGCTCGCTCAAGAGTGCAAGCTCTGAGCAACAGGGCTGCCAGTTAGATTCCTGGCCTGAGCTGAAGAAACCTTATTTGTTCAGGCAATCAGACCACAAAGCCTGAAACTAGCCTTGATTACTCTCTTTCTCCATACTCTATTCCAAGTTCATTATCAAATCCTGTTAATGAATGCAATAAATCTGACCATTTTTCACCACCATGGACAATTAAAAAAATTTCTAAATTCTGAGTGTTGTCATAGTCTCTTTACTGGCTTTACTTCTGTTCTTATTTTCCTGAAGTTTATTCTCAGAAAATCAGTTAGACGATTAAGGTTCATTCAACTAACATAGAAAATATCAACTAATTAACATTTAAAAAGTGTTATATATCTTTAGAAGTGCAGACACAATTATATAACTCTGAGTATATTGAAACAGTTGTGTATAAAGGCTAAGGATACCAGATACCCTATCTATGGCACTCAGCTGGATATTCTTAGGCAAGTGATATAATTCCTTTAAATGCAATTTGTTCTTCTGGAGGAGAAAGCTAACAATATTCTTCCATGTATTCATTAGCACAGGACCTAATAATATGTGCTCTGAAAATGGTGGCATTTTCATTATTATCATTAGAAACTGGACCCCTGAATAGTAAAGTATAAGCACAGTTCATTCTTACCAATCCCCACCCCCAATGAATCATTTTCTCAAGAGGCATAACTATAACATATACATAGACACATTTTTATTCCCAGGCAAAATAATAATAATAATAATAATAATAATAATAATAATAATAATAATAATTTGATTTGGCAGATGGCCCCTGAACAAGTTTGAATAATTATTTAGTTACATTAACTCTGAATTGTGTAAAGAAGTATAAGCAATACTTGCATGTGAGAAACTAGTTCATTTACTTTACAAAACAAATTTCTTGTGGGGAGGGTATTGGAATTGGCAATAGTATGATATAATAAGAAAATATACTGAATTCAGAAAGAGAAGACCTTGGTTGTTGTAGATCAATCAATAAATATATCAATCAATTGATCAATCTTCTCTGGGGGAAAAAAAGAAGTAACCTTTTCACACTTTATGTACAAGATATCACTAATTATATTATCACTTTTTGTACTTCCATCGCATCTTCTAAAGAGTGCATTTTTTTCTTATCCAGTTCAATTTAAAACACAATTTTCAACTAGTTCAATGGGTGCTATCTTTCTAAATGCTCTCTTAAATATTATATAGTATTGGGGAGGCATTTGATGGTGTGGGGCTAAGGCAGAATTACATAGTTTTAGGTTGTTGTCTATCTATGTGGTGCCACTGCCATATGTGACCATCTTTTTCTCAGAGTTCTCATTTATAGATACAGGCAGGTTATTGACATACCATGGCTCATTTTATGAAGCAAGGCCTCTGTATATATTTTAGCTTATTTAAATAAGTCAGTTTTTCATTAAACTTCAGTGAGTATTTTGGCACTCGGGACAATTAGGTTGCTTTAGGATCTCTACGTCCTACAGAAAACTTGCTGAGACACTTCAGACACCATCTACCTTGTATTGCCATTGAGACATTTTATCTTACTGAATTGTTTTCAGCGATCACAATTTAACATGGAGAGTTGTCACTAGTCTCTTTTATTCTCTCATTCTCCCTAAAATAATGATGGATGGAGTGGTCAACCATCTACCCACCCAGGGACCTAGCAACACAGATGATTTTTTTCTCCTTCTGATTTTCTAGTTCTACATACCTGAAGAAAAATTAATAGATTTGGAAAGTTTAGGTTGCATAGTATGCATCAGGCAAATTTCACGACTTGAGTTTTTGTTAGCCTTGCTGCCTCCCAGAATACAGAGTATTGATCTTAATTTTTTAACCTTCATTTCCTGAGGCGAAAGATTCTTTCTTTACAATATAGCTGTCTCAGTGCAGTAAGCAGCAAGATTTAAAAAAAAAAAAGAATCAGCTATTCCAAAATATCCTCCTACTAGACTTTACATCACATTGAATCTTTCAATTTGACTTCAGCATTATTAAAATATGTCCTTGCTATGTTGACAAATAACTCAGTTTCCAGGGCTCTAAAGGCTTCTCAGATTTGGGGTTGACTTCTCTTGGTTATAAGACTAGATTACTGGTATCTTAAAATGAATGGTTCAATTTAATGCTCATAGCAGATAAAACATTGCTTACAACATTAATATTTAAGGTCTTCAAAATATATTTGATAAATTTAATAAGTGAAATGTCCTTAATACTAAAACTTTTAATGTTTTGTCATTAAAATGCATTTTGTGGCTTCTTGGTTCAAAAGGATCACAGTAGAACAATCCACTGATATTTTTTTCTTGATAAAGTCTATATAGAGAGAAATGCAGATGAATTATACCCCAAAAAAGTACATTGAAAACCCTTAGGATTTTAAACTTTATTGTTCAAGTATATTCTAAAAAGAATTAAATTTTTCTAAGGGTGGTAATTTAGATTGTTTGGATGTTTTTGTTATCATAAACACTGTTTATACTTTTACAGACTTAAGTAGAATTTTATTAAACAAATTCTTACAAGCGAAATTGCTAGGGCAAAGATGCACATATTAAATTTTAGTAGATAATGCCAAATTATTCTTCACACATGGCAAAAATTACCTTCCATCAAAGGTTGTGATCTATTTTCCCAAATTTTAACTAATGGTTTCAGTGTCTTAATTTTTTTCCAATATGGTAACTGAGAAATAGTACTTTGTTTTAACTTTCTTACATTATAATTTTCATTTATCTATTGGCTTTTTACACTTTCTTTTTCTTGAGTTGTCACTTTTATTTTGTACCATTTTCTACATTGTGCTTCTTTTAAAAATTTAAAAAATATATTACAGATAGTAATCCTTTGCCTATTATCGATACTGTATTCCAGTTGAAAACATTTCATTAATCCTATCTTCAGCTTACTAACTTACTTATTTTAGGTTGCTATTTTATTAAAGTTACTGCAGGCTTTATTTGATAGAAAATTTTTTGGTTCTTTAACAAATCTAGCTTCTATTTATAGTATTGCAAATTCTAACATTTTAGGTGTTAGCCATGATAGTCTAAGTCATATTTTCACTTCTATTTTTTCTTCAATGTCTCTGAGGTCATTTAAACATAAATGAATTTAGTCTCTTTCAGATTGCTGGGGTGTGGATTTGCCAACTCATTGATGTCTGAATTGTCTCAGTTACGACCAAGTGTTCAGTTACTAATAACTGACTCAGTGACTTGGCATAACCCAACTTTAGCACATCTTCAGAAATTTCCTTCCCACAGACCCCTGATTTTTGGCTGGACTCCAAGCTTCAGTAATCAGTATGGTCCATAACATCCACCTTAAAACTCATTCTCAGAATGGACCAACCATGGGGAGGTACCTTTTCTGTTAAACACTGCATTGATGTTTGCTCCCATCTGCTGACCTCACTTACCCACAAGGATCCTTCTGTTGCCAGTTATCCCCTACTATTAACGAAAAACCTTTTCTGTTTAATTTTGAAACATTTGCAGATACTCAGTTCAGAGAGCTCTCTGTATTGAAACAATCTTTTCAAATAAAGTTTATCCTCACCTAATTCTGGATTTGTTTTTTAATTGACAGTTGGCAATAGTCTCTATGTATGCTTTGTGATTACAGCATTTAAGCTCACTAACAAGAGTTCTCTATTCATAGATATGAGAGCTTTGCTCAGCTCTCAGCTTTATGAACTTTATCAGTTTTAGCTATAATCATACATGTGTCTGATCTACATACCAGTTTTAAAATCCAAGCCACTAAGCATACATCCAGTTAAAATATAGCCAAAAATTAATGCAACTTTAATTCCAGCTTACTACTGTGGCTTTGAGTTCTCTGTGTCTTGGCACTTAGATATCATTCTTTTTTGCATCTATCTATCTATCTTTATATATAGATAGATATATGACTTTTATCCTCAATATTTCTATATGGGTAAGGCATCGTAAAATTTAAACAAGGCAGCATAAAATATCAGTTAAATTCACCATAACAAATGGAATTACTCTTTTGAAAGTTTCTAAAATAATGCATTAAACATTATTTTATCTCTGTTTAAATAATACAGTTGAGCACCTTGCATTAGAATAGCAAAAAATGTAGTTCACATTGTGGTATTATTAAGTGAAAAAAGTAAGTTAAAGTGTAACATTTATAACAGGATTCCTTTTTGTTAAAATGTCTTTTAATGGTATTACTTTGATATAAATCTTGGATGAATACCTAGGAAACTATTATGAATAGTTAGCTTTTGGAAGTAGGATTAGAATGGGATTAAGAGCGTTTTACTCAAAAGCCTTGATTGATGGCATTTTAGAAGGTTTGAATTTTCTTTATTTCTTTTGTCTTATAGAGACTGTATCAGCAAGCAACTGTGTGAGTATTTCTAAAAGATAAAGTCACCCTCTTCATCCTCTCCCCCACCCTGCTTTCCCTCTTGTAACCACATACGATTGTCTGAGAGAGTAAAGGGGATCAAGTATACAGTATATGGTGACAGAAGGACCCTAGACTTTGGTAGTGAGCACACAACGCAACATACAGATGATGGAT
Organism: Hipposideros armiger; assembly: GCF_001890085.2. Classification (NCBI taxonomy): domain Eukaryota; kingdom Metazoa; phylum Chordata; class Mammalia; order Chiroptera; family Hipposideridae; genus Hipposideros; species Hipposideros armiger. The sequence continues at coordinate 177,069 of NW_017732107.1, read as the reverse complement.
TATAGAATTATACACTTGAAGCTTATGTAATGTTATTAACAAATATTACCCCAATAATTTTAATTTAATAAAAGATAAATTCATAGACAATACTTCCTAGGACATATGTTTTAGGAGTATTTTGGGAAACTTTACCTTCAATTTGTGCTTTCTAGAACTATTTTAAAATATTGCTGTATTTTTAAATTGTATTTAACATATCCATATATTTTATGATTGAAAATGAGTATTTATGCACAGCATAATGATAATAATTAATAATACTATATTATATGCTTCAGAATTGCCAAGACATTAGAACTTAAAAGTTCTTATTGCAAAAAATATATATAATTATATGGCCTGATAGAGGTATTAGCTAATGTTATGGTGGAAATCATATTGCAACATATAAGTGTATCAAATCAACACCTTATACACCTTAGACTTATACAATGTTATATGTCAAGAACACTTCAAAAATTTAATTTAAAAATGCATATTAATTTTTTTCAGTGATATTACTTTGGAGCAAGAAAACTACATAACTAGAAACCCTTAAACAGATCATACAATCCTGGTCCCACAGTGGGAAGAAACCAGAGCAAGTTGTCTTCGGGTAGGGGAGACATTGTTTTATTTTTATTTTTAAATTTTATCTTGTGTTTATCTTAATTAGACAAACAAGATATTTTTTATACTAAAACTCAGTTTTATTCATTTGTGTAACATCCCTTGCCTTTACAAAACTCCCTGGCTAATGAAGGAATAAGAAACGACCCACAGAAACATGTAATTCCTCAGCTATTATGAATGAGCCACTAAACTTCAGTGGTCAAGTCACACCATGCAGAGTGAGTAGTTCAGAGGACCAGAGGCGTGAAGACACAGGAAGCCTAGCTAGTTATCTTTCACATAATTAAAAAGAAATAACAAAATTAAATCAATATCACTCACACTTCTGCTGTGATTATAAAATGGAAATTCTAAAATAGCTTAGTGCCTCAAAACATGCTTCATTTTCTTCCTACCACAAATGGATCTATAAAATTTTATGAACCAGGTGATATCTAAAATGATGTTTCAAGGATAAGTCAAACTTTGCCTTAGGAACTCTATCTAAGCACCTTCGACAAGAGGGAAGCAACTTGTGCAGATGGAAGAATGTGTGAGATGCTATGGAATCTTAAGGCATACATAAATTACACAAAATTCCCTGAAGAGGAGGTGGTGGTTTTAGCTTGCCAGTTTAGGAGATGAGGATGATAGGCACACATGGGCCAAAAGGTAAGTAATCAACCTGTTATGACATGCTAAGAATTTTTGTACTTCATTCTGAGGAAGAGTAGTCTTCAAGTAATTTATGTGTAGAAGTGGGTAGTGGACAATTTCTAATTCATTGGTCTAGGATAGAAACTAGAAATCTCCTTTCTTTTGAGCAACCTTTGCTAAATTGAGAAAAATCTATGCTTTATATACATTCATTCATATGTTAAAATTCAGCTTTAGTTTTAATGAACTTTTTAATATAGACATTTTTAAAACCTAAATAAAATGCATTTAATTTTAAGTCAATACAACCAGAACCATTCAGGAAACAGAAAAGTAAAAACAAAAAACAAACAAACAAAAAAACCCTGATACAACCACTTTACAATATTCAGGGCTTAATAAAAGCCAAAGGTGGAAAAAGAAATCATGGTTACTGTTCTAAAGGAACTTAAAACACTGTCATGCCTCTTTAGTTCATTTAATGAAGATCTGTATTTGGAGAACACAGATAGCAATTCTGATGCTACTTCAATACAGCAGTATAAAATTTTCAAATTTTATGAATATACAATCGTTTCTAAATGATCCACACATTTTTATTTTCAGAATCAGAATGTGTTTTCATGAGATTGTGCCAGGATATCATGCTGAATGTCAGTGACTTTTTAAGGTCTGAGTTTCTTTATTTCCTAGCAACAGAAAGAAGTGGAAAGAATGTGTTCTCTAATATCCCTTATAACAAGAGGCAATGGTGCTTTAACTTCACCAAAAGTATTCCATATGAATACCTGTGTATATGTAAGCACATAACTAGGTGATGACATCATAGAGGGGAAAGAAAATGAAGCCGGTTGAACAGGAATGTGTAACCTGGGGAGGAAGTCATGCAGACTGTCTTAGAGATATTTTCTAAAAACACAAAAGCTGTGATGTTATTTATGTATTAGAAACATGCTGAGCCTAGCGTATGGAGGTACACACTCTCACTTACTTTATAATATACCTAGCTAAAAACAAATCCTAGAAAATGCTAGAAAAATAAATGGTAATTCAAAGTAGGAGAAGGTAACCCATGAATTCTGGATGAATAAACTTTATGATCTAATTGCTGGAGCTGCAGTTTATTAAAGTGCCTATAGAGGGCAAAAGGTGTGACCATGGGCCTAAATAAAGCCATAAATTAGAACCAAAATCACTGCTAAGAAACATAATCGATCACAAGTTTTCCTCCCATTATAATTACAGTAGAGAAAATGTGGACATGGACCTAAGAAAGTACCAGGAGTCTGTCTTATGCCTGGAGGCTGGGAGTCGGATAGATATATCCCATTAAAATTTAATCCCTGAATTTGTTCCAGGTACAACTTGGGGTTCCAAATTCATATTGTCTGCATGTTGTTGGAATTCAGGGAGGAAGAAAAAAATGCAAGGTCTGGTCCATTAACAGTAAAGTCATTGCAGCCCTGCCCCCACCAAGGGGGAAAAACAGTCTACAGCAGTACTCACTGCTCTGTTAGGAGCGTGAGGACTCTAAGAGTAAAAACTAACAGAACAAAGGCACGCAAATCAGCTGAAGATAACTGAATATATACAACAGAAATAATAAAACCGAACCATTAACAACGTAACAACTTATGATGATAGAACAACCTGAAAAAGTCTATACATTTATTTGCATCAAATGTCTAAACAGATAGATAGGAAATAAAGCCATAATTAAAGGAAAGGAAAAATATTCAAAGGCAAATTTTTCAAAGAAATAACTAGAACAGCTAGAATTTTTTAATGAGATTTTTGAAATGAAAAACAAAAATTCACTGGAGATCTTAAGCAAATTTCAGAACAAGGAGGCGAGTTTCAAGAGTACTGGAAAGTAGATATAAACAAAAATTGACTAGAACAAAGCATGGAGAGATGGACAGAAGATTCTATAATATTTAAGTAAGCACAGTAACACTAGAAGTCTTACATTTAAAAGGCCAATTTTATGAAAAGTTAGAGAAAATATGGTAACGCTCATTCCGAGGGCTAATCACACGCACAATTCCAGGGCCGCGGTCTAGATTCCAGCTTACAGAAATGGTGCCACATTGCGAAGCTGTGCTATGCACACCCTACACAGCCCTACGCAGATGGCTCCTCTTCCATTTCCTCCTGCACGTGCTATTTCTAATGCATATCTCCTTGTTTTAACCCAAAAAAATACAAAATATGCACCCTTAGGATGTCATCAAATTAAACTATAAAATGATTTCAATCAGGTCCTACAAAATACCTGCTTAAGAATTTTATCTTAGAACTCTGTTCATAGGAATCCTTAGCCATTGTTTTGGATGTTTTAATTCCCATTAAAATCATTGTAGTAAATTCCAATTTAACATTAAGCTTTCCATTTTGTGGACAGTCAGCTTAAGAAGCATTCATTTGAGAACAATTTTTATGTCTTTCGACAATATTTTTAGTTGACATTGCGTTTGTTGTCGTATTTTCTTCTTTGTAGAAGATTCACGGGATGATCCCCACTGCCTCTTTGCATGCTGTCCCAGAAAAATACAATGCTCTCCACACCCCAAATATATATATGTGTGTGTGTATGCCTTATGCCTTTTTTTTTTTTTGGTCAGATGGTAAATTGTGTGGTATTGGGAAAACTAGTTACCTCTTTCTGTTGCTCCATTTGTCCTTTGAATCCATTATTCTTTATTGAGAAAGATCATTTTGCTCTGTATTTTAATGCAATTTCAGAAGTTGTAAAAGTAGCACTCTACATTTGGTATGATAAAATAATGATCTTTTCTACTTTCTGCTTCAGTGTCATTGAATAAGCTTAAACCTTTAAAAAATGTATTCATTGTAATAGGAATGCACTTCGGTAGGAATGTTACTAATGTCTAGTAGACATCCCAATAAATAAATCTTTCCTTATTCTCCAGGTGTGGTTTTTATTCTGCATTACTATTCACAGTAAACAACAGCCTGGTAAAGTAGACAGTATAGGTTTAATGATGAATTAAACTGCATTGCATTGACATTCTCTAAGCCAGTAAGCTCTATATAATTGATTTTCTTTCAGAGGTCAATGTGAAACAGCAGTTTGAAAGTGACATCTCCAAATAAATTCTGATTGTTGACCCTTGCCATAACTGTCTTTCTGTATATCATTAGCTGAGGCATTAAAACTTTAAGTTTTTTTAATTTGTATTACATGGTAAGAATAATGATTTTCTACCAGAGAATTGTGAGGGCAATTGTTGACTATACAACCTTTAAGACATTATAGAATATTGATTCCCAGTAATTTTTTAATGCAGATGAAATTAATACATGCCTACTTAATGATAATTTTGAATGTTTTATTTCAGTGTTTGCATATACAAATTGTATTGTAAATTATATACATTATTGAGGTTAACTCTTCTAAAATATCAATGACTTAACTGACTTTCAATAAATGTCAGAAAAAACTTTCAGATTGATAAACAGACAATATAGACAGTATTTGAAATAAAATGTAATTTTCTTTTGCCTTTAGTGTTTTCATTTACCCCTCACTTTTTTTTTTTTGGTCTTTGTCTATACCAAAAATAAAGTGGGTTGCATTGCGTAGGTCTTCTTGAAGTATGTGTGATTTATACTATATTGAATATTGTGGGATTTAATAAACTGAGGGCACGTTTATATTATTCATCTCACTATTATTTTAATGATATGTTTTTTGTGGTATTGAAGCTAAGTGGTATTTCCTCTGGGACAAACCCTCTATAAATGGAACAATTAAGAAATCCAAACAACCTAGAAAGATTTGATCAGTAGATTAAAACATTAAAGGAAAAGCCCTTTTGGGCAGTCAAGCTGCAGTTTGGAATCCCATTTCATAGTTTCTTCTTAAGGGAAAAAGAGCAGAGGAGGATGGTTATTTCTCTTTGATAAGACAGAAAGAACATATATTTGGTAAAAGTGGATGTTCCATTCATTTTCTTCAGGTTCCATGTTTTTGTCACCAGGTTAGCCCCTAAAGGTATCAGGGGTATGTAGTCATGGGAGCGGTGCATGGAAAAATTTTAAGAAAGGAGACAATGATGGCTGCTGCTAGATGAGGTGATCCAAAAGTGAAAATCTACAAGGAAATAGAGATGGTGGGACTAGAAATCCTAGTATGCAGACTTTTTCACTGGAGCTTAGGTGGCAACACCCTGTTCATGTCCTGTTGCTTCCTGAAGCCTAATGTGCCTCTGACCACATGAGGTGCAAAGGAAGCTGTAGGCTGAGAAAGAGAAAATCCATAATTATCTCCAAAAAAATATTGAAACTAATTTGAACAAATAAAAGCAAAAACCTGAGCTAACCTCTGACTAAATATGAATCCTGATGGGAGGGCTCAATTGAATATAATTTTCAGAGGAAGAGTTTCGAAGTTTATTTTCCATTTCAAAAATCCATTGCTTTAAGATCAGTTTGATATGGCTGCAATAAAAAAAATGTAGGAACAACTTCAGCATGCTATCACTGGGTTCAAGATCATTTTGGGAAGCATGAACCAATGAAGTGTGATTTCTCTAATCACTTCAGTAAGAAGACGAATCCAGTTAGAGGGACAAACAAAATTTCTGTTGTAGAATTGCATACTCAGTGCAACCAGCAAGCTGGTAATATGGCCATAGATTAGACAAATGCCATTTTCCAAGAATATCTTATATCTTGGTGATGCCTACTTACCTATTTTTGTGATCATCAAGGATTGTTCATGATATAATGGAAAGTTTAATTTATTATGAACAGACATGTACAATAGTTTGAAAACTAAGATCTAGCCTTCCTCCAAAATAATCATTATAATTGTAGTTGAAGGAATGAATGCTAAACTATTTCAGCATTGAACAGCTATGAAAGATGGATAATTTTGGACATGGTTAGTAAAGTATGAAAAATAAAAATAAAATGGCTAGTTATTAATTATTGGTTATAAAAATAAGAAAGGAGAGAGAGAAAGAGAGAGAGAGAGGGAGAGAGGGAGAGAGAGAGAGAGGAAAGGAGAAGGGAAGGGGAAGGAAGGAAGAGAGAAAGGAAGGAAGGAAGGGAGGGAGGGAGGAAGAAAGGGAGGGAGGAAGATAAGGAAAGATAAAAAGGGAGGAAGGGAAGGAAGAAAGAGAGGAAGGGAGGAATCCATTTATACTTTGCTTTCACTTAACCCATTCTACCTGAATATATCTTTAGAGCCAAAGATAAATACCTAAATCTAGCAAGAGATTGGGGCAGGCTTTTTAACAGAGTTATCTTTAATAAACTTTGATAAAATTTCAGAGTATGGAACATAAATGTACTTTTTCCAGGTTAAAGATGTAGCTGTATACGTTTACATAATGAGAAAATAGATGTGATTAAGTTATTGCAATTTATGTCCACAACTGAATGAGGATTTATGTTAGGCCATGGAAAGGATAGCTGTCTTGACATGTTAAATATACCCATGGTTCAGCAAAAAATAAAACACAATAGAATCTAGGTTATCTAACATGATTTTTTAGCATTGTATATGACTACATTGTGTAATTCTGGTACAGCAAAAAAATATATATATGGTCTCTGAACCTAAAATTTATGTCCACATAGGGTGGTATCAAAGGAATGAAACAGATCTCATTTTTAACAAAAATGTAGATCCTTGAACACTGAATTCCTGCAGCAACAAACACTCTTCCCCTCTATACACACACCAGATATGTGATAAAAAGCTGCAAAGTGTGCTTCTAAACTCCTTTAACTACCATGATTTTAGGCTCCTCAAAATTTTTTTAGGCTGCGGAAGCCACCAAATTTCATGTATGCTTCTACTCTATGAGAAACCAATGAGGAACTAGAAAATTGACTCCACTAAAACGAACATTATCATTTATCACAAGAGGTCCTCTAACTTACAATACATAAGTGGTTGTACTAACAATAGACATGAACTACATTCATTTTTGCTAAACTATTCTACATTGGACATAAAAAACAATTTTAAAAATTATAAAGTCATGATTCTCATTTAATAAAAAATTATTTTACATGTATACTATATATCAGAAAAATCAAAGCAATGGGAGATATATGAATAAATACCCTCACATTATAGGTTAGATTGCACTGTAGATAATACAATTACAAGTTGAACAAAGCTTCAAGTTTATATCTCCCAAATTCTTCAAGTCATGCTTTCCCATTTATGTGACAGTTATTCCTTAGTGCTATTTTGTTCCTAAGATCTGTTCTAAAGATATAAATACTTTCTTTCCAGGTCACAATAGGGATGTGATTCTAAGAATATAAGAATGATCTGATTAGTATTATTGCTTTATCCAGCAACTTTCATGACATGTATTGAATGATGGTGGAAAGGGAGCCATTTCTATATTTATTTGTTTAATTATGTTCCCTTGATGCATCTATCTATCTATCTATCTATCTATCTATCTATCTATCTATCTATTTTCATTCATTCAACAAATATCTATCAAGCACCTGCTATTTGCCAGGCATTATTCTAGACACTTGCGATAAAACAATCACTAATAGACTTATAGAATGTAAATTCTAGATAGCTCCACAGATCCCTCTGTGTTGCACTGAATATTTGTGTTAAACTGAAAGGCTTCAAAAGCTGGCACAATATTTTACTCTCATTTGTGCATCTTTGAAAAGGGCTGAATTTCCTCATTATCCACCTGACCCTAAGGGTAGGGTCAGTGGGACACAGTGGGTATGCAACTGCCTGCCAACAATTTAAATGATCTCGTTTGTACCTGCTTTTTAATTATGCTAATCACATTTGATATTCTGAAATATGTGGGCATGCAATAAATGGCAGTCCTTTTTATATTGAAATATCATTATGAACAAGTGTACAAAATTATATCAAAGTCATCTATGAAAAAGCACAGTAAGTCTTTGCATTATGTGTGATTTTAACTATATACTGTATAGATTCTTGAATATGTTAGGTAGTAAGAGAAAGCATATTCAATTGTACATGGAGCCTGAGAAATCCCACTGGAAAATAGGAGCTCCAGAATCAAAACCTTCCTTTCCACCCTATCAACTTCCAGTTCCCAAAATTATATCATTTTTTATATACTTTGATAAATGGGCTACATTTAAGATAAATTATTTCTAAACATGAGAGACTGCATTAAATATTTTATCTGCTAATATAAGCCAATTGCATATATGTATTTTTCTTATTTTTATTGAGGTTCTTGCCTGATATCACAGTATTGTTTTTCCTCTGTATATACAAACACACACACACACAAATACACACACACACACACACACACACACACACACTACTGAAGAGTTACAACTAAGAATCATTTAGACTCTAGTCACCTAAATTTTGTCATTATCAAACGAGTTCATTCTGAGTTTATAGAAGTGTTATCTGAGAAGTCATAGAAGCAAACAATGCTTACTCTATCATATTAGAGAGAAAATATGTGGTAGTAAATATCTCTTAAAACTTGTTGGGTAGAAAAACATAAAGGAGAATGAATTATTATATAGTTTTTCACGTGGTGCAAACTTCATCAGTCATTCATCAGGATACAATTTACAACAGATTATCTTGTTTTGAAATAGTCTAAAGTTTTTTTCTCTTAAGACATTGTCTGGGGCCAGCCGAGTGACTCAGTTCGTTAAAAGCGCGAGCTCTGAGCAACAGGGTGGATTCCCACATGCGCCAGTGAGCTGCGCTCAAGCTGAGCTGCCATCAGCTGGTGAGTGCTCCTAACAACAAGGTTGCCAGCTTGACTCCCGAATGGGATGGTGGGATATGCCCACCCATAACTAAGATTGAACATAGCACCTTGAGCTAAGCAGCCGCTAGCTGCCAATGGGCAGGCAGCTGGATGGCAACTGGACTTGGAGCTGAGTTAGCTGAGCCCTCCACAACTAAAACTGAAAGGCAACAACTTGGCTGTTCCCCTTCCCCAATTCCCCAATAAAATCTTTAAAAAAAAAAAGGAATTGTCTGATAAAGTAATGCCTTATAAAAAATCTCTTCAAACAAGAGGATGTCTTTATTTTCTTGTTTTACTCAGCCAGCCTTCATTCTGAGAGAATCTAAAACATGATTAATTCTGAGTCACTAATTCACCCCAAAGTTACAGAACACATGCAATCCATTCTAACTATAACAAGTTTCAGTTGGCTTTTTAAGTTGTTTCTTAAATTCAGGGATCCTGCTGGGGAGGAAAAACTTTATAAGTGTCTCCATGAATAAACAGTCAACCTTCCAAAGCTTCGAGACACTTTGTATGGTATACCTTTTACATCCTTTAATTGTTATTATTTTTTAATCTTTATATTTAAAGAAGCAGTATGTAATTGGGTGTTGTATTTACATATAGTCTGATGCTATATGTCTTCTAACTGGAGTATTTAGAATGTTTTAATGCAATGTTAATATTGCTATGATTAGCTTTAAGTTGGCCACCTTGCTAATTGTTTTCTATTTGGTCCATCTGTTCTTTTTTTCCCTTTCTCTCTTTTCTCTTCTTGCTTTTCTATTAATGGGTTATCATCATTATTCACTTTTATCTATACTATTGGCTTATGATTTAAAATTTACTTTTATGTCTTTATTGCCCTAAGGTTTGAAAAAGAGTTTATTTATTATACTATGCCTACAAATGGCATTACATCATTTCACATACAGTAGAAAATACCAAGTATTTATTTAAAAAATAGGTTTTAAAAAATTATTTTTCATAATAAACCCTAGGTTTTACAAGTTTTAATACAAAAATTTCAGGAAAGGGAAATATCACCAGAAGTATATTGTGATGTTTACATTTTTCACCAACAGCACAGGCTTAAAAATCTAATAGTCATTTTTTTCAAAAGCCACTTATGGGTTATTTGTCAAGGCAGCAACAGTTTCCATGGGAATGGAATCAAGTACCCTCAGCAAGAGGTTTCTGAAATCTGTTCAATTTCAAAGACTGAAATTTAGCACTTATCTAATAATATAATCTAATTACTAAGTGCTGAACTCACCAACAATTTTTCAAACATACTCCTAGAATGAGTGTCATGATTCTCTAAATGGTGACTAACTGGAAATGAATAATTGTTCCAGTGAAAATTGGGCATCTGTAACACTGTATAAAACCATCATGTTATAGAATTCACAACTCAGTTGTGTGTTTAAACAAAACACTTTAAAAATAGTATCACTCTTCAGCAAAAAAAGTGAAGCAATTGAATTCTCCATGGGAGCTGAGACATACAAGATCTGTTATTTGTCATCACAATATTGGCTTTCAAGTTTAGAAGCCAAATCTTCTTATTTACCAAAATGCATGCCTATGCTCTCCTGTCTTAGACATACTTTCACTTGACACTGTGTCAAGGTAGACAGCATAGAATTTTTCCCTCCCAGATATACTTTATTTACCAACATGCAGTAATTTTCGTCTGTATTTTACTATTCCTTTGGTGAAAAAATATTTGGAAAAACATTTTACACGCTCTAATATTGTAAACTTTATCCAGTTAGCCAAATTTCAGTCACAGGATCCTATATCAAGGCATTTGGCTGGATTATCTAGTTATTTAATAAAATTTTGTCTTTGATTTTGGTTGAAAACATTTTAAGGGAAATCAATAAGCAAAACCTTCAACCTACTTCTTTAGAGAGAGTCAACAGATATAAATTGATCCCCTCCCTTCCCATTTTGAGAGGGGATGCCATGTGTTTATTCCTATCTTATGTGTATGGCTCAGTTACAGTGCACCTGGATCCTGGACTCAGTTCTAATGACCAAGTATCAGAAAATCAAATGAAGAAGCTGATGTATATTCAGTGGGTGAGGAGAACTTTTAAAATCTAAAACAAATTTTAATTATAATGTGATGAGCATATATAGATGCATACCGAAAAGCCAATACTAGTAAGAAACTATATCCAAGTTAGATGTTGTACCTTGCTTAGCAAAGGCATCTCCATCTTCCCCAGAACTAATAGATTATTCAAGAGTTCTTTCAAAACACCTCTGATAATATTTATCACATTATAAGATACCTAAATTATTGTCATTTCAGTTATAACACTATGTATTTATCTAGTTATGTACATGTTATATAAAAAATTTAAAGAAATAGAACAAAAAATCATCAGATTTGTATGAAATCTCAAAAGACCCCAAATAGCCAAAGCAATCCTAAGAAAAAAGGACAATGCTGGAGGTATCACACTTGTATCAGCTTGTATACAGAGCAATAATAATCAAAACAGCATGGGACTGGCAGAAAAACAGACACATGGACCAATGGGATAGTATTGAAAACTCAGAAATAAACCCACATAACAATAGACAGATAATTTTCCACAAAAGAGCCAAAAACATCCAATGGAGAAAAGAAAGCTTCCTCAATAAATAGTGCTGGGAAAATTGGAAAGCTAGGTGCAAAAGAATGAAACTAGACTGCTATCTGTCACCTGGTACTAAAATTCACTCAAAATGGATCAAAGACCTAAATATAAGACCTGAAACAATAAACTGTATAGAAGAAAACATAGGTACTAAAAACTTATAGACCTTGGGTTCAAAGAGGATTTTACAAATTTGACCTCAAAGGCAAGAGAGGTAAAAGCTAAAATAAATGAATGGTACTGTATCAAACTAAAAAGCTTCTGCAAGCAAACGAAACCATCAGCAAAACAAAGAGGCAATCAACCAAATGGGAGAAGAGTTTTGCAAACAACGCTTCCATTCTAACAGGGGCTAATATCCAAAATACATAAGGAACTCATACAACTCAATAACAAAAAGACAAACAATCTAATTAAAATATGGGCAGAGGACCTAAACAGGAATTTCTCCCAACAAGACATACAAATAGCCAACAGATATATGAAAAAATATTCAACTTCACTAGCTATTAGAGAAATGAAAAAAAAAAAGCCACAATGAGATATCACCTCACACCTGTTACAATCTCCATTATCAACAAGACAAGTAATAACAAGTGCTGAAAAGACTGTGGAGCAACAGGAACCCTCATGCTGTTGGTGGGAACACACGTCGGTGCAGCCACCATGGAAAGTGGAGGTTCCTCAAAAAATTAAGAATAGAATTACCATATGACCCAGCAATCCCTCTCCTGGGTACTACCCCCTCAAAACTAAAAACGTTTATCTGTAAAGATATATGTGCTCCAATGTTCACTGCAGCATTACTTACAGTGGCCAAGACATGAAAACACCAAAGTGTCCTTCGATAGATGATTGGATAAAGAAGATGTAGTGTATATACACAATGTAATACTGCTCCGCCATAAGAAAATATGAAATAGTGCCATTTGCGACAACATGGATGGATCTTGAGATCATTATGGTAAGTGAAATAAGTCCGACAGGAAAAGTTGGGAACCATGTGGTTTCACTGATATGTGGGATATAAAACTGAAATTAACAAAGGAACAAGACAAAGAAACAAACACAAACTCATAGACACAGACAGCAGTTTAGTGGTTACCAGAGGGTAAGGGGGAAGGGGGATGGTAGAAGAGGGTAAAGGGGATCAAATACATGGTGATGGAAGGAAAACTAACTCTGGGTGGTGAATACATAATGCAACATATAGATAATGTATTATAGAATTGTACACTTGAAACCTATGTAGTTTTGTTGCCCATTGTCACCCCAATAAATTTGAATAAAACAATTTATAATGCCCCAAAAGTTAGAAAGCTACAGTATTCCTTCCACCTCTGTCTTCCTGTCACCCAGTTTCCTTATCTAGTAGCAATTAAGTTACTATTTTTTCATGCATTATACCTGAACTCTACTTCATATATACACATATCTCTGTATCTATGAGTATATTCATTTTTGCATCACTCCTGCTACCATGCACACTTCTTGGGCTTATTTTATTTAACTGAAAGTAATTTTATAGAAGAAAATGCAAAGCATTCTCCTTTTTTATCACTTGTCTAATACTTCATTGTAAATTCATTATTTTCTTTACTGATAAATATTTAACATTTTCCTTTCTTTTGTACAATACACAAATAGAATACATCTATAAAATAGTTGAACAATTACAGCTTATTATTGTATTTTGAAAAAAAAATGTTTGTAAGCAATATTTATGGTCCTACACGTCCTTCGAGAAGTGTGCTGTACCCATGAAAAAGTGGTCTATTTTCCTTCTGCCTGTAATTGGTTGTAATTTTGTTAATGCTTTGAAAAATATAATTTGATTGAAGGAATAATGTAATTTATGACATTAGGTCATACAAAATGATGAAGCTTTACCTTGACTCAGTGTATCTTGGGACGCTTGCTCATGAAATGCATTTACCATGATTTAACAAAATTTAGCAACATAGTGAGGTCACACGTAAATATTCTGACTGAGAACCCCATTTATCAGCTCATAGCCATATCACCCTAAAGCCTATCAGGATGTGAGAAAGCCCGTTAATAATTCTAGCCCTCACCTTTGAGCCACCCCACCTGAATCCAAGTTGAGTAAAGCTGAACTATACTGAGCCCTACCCAAATTAAATATCAATGAGCAAGATAATTGCCAGCATTGATTTGGTTAAAATCATTTGAATGGATATGTATGTGGTTTTATTTGTGATATACATGTATATGTGAGTTACTTGGCATATTTTTTCTTCATGAGAATATACAATCTTTTGGATAGTACTGGATTTTTGGTTTTATTGACCAGCTATTCATATATATATATATATATATATATATATATATATATATATATATATATAAACATATATAACTTTTTTTTTTTTTTTTTTAGCTGAGCCACCCTGCCACCTGTTGGCAGCTCAGCAGCAGCTCAGCTCGGGCTGGTCCTCAAACGAGTGTTGCTCAGAGCTCACACTCTTGAGCGAGCTCTTAACCAACTGAGCCACTCAGCCAGCCCAAGAAAAAGTTTTGATACCTTACCTCTGCTTCTTAGGCTTTCCAATTTTATTCACTTACATGAATTTATTAAGGAATGCACATTATTTAAAGTTAATATTAATATTATTTAATGTTTTAATTAATGGCTTCCTAATTCATTTTAAATAATATTAAAGACCACATTTCAAAAATTTTGAAAGTGGGTTAAAATGATGGAATCATTAACTTTGTGATGATTCTTATATCAAATTTTCTATTTCATTCACTAAGATGAGGATCGAGCCATGGGAGGAAGGAAAACCATTTTGCTCTTCTTAACTGTCTATCCTTGTTACCTGATCAGTTTGCTTGCCAGAATTAATTGACAAGGAGGGCACTGGAAACATTATGCAAATTCCATCTGGCAGCTTTTTGTAAACTCGGTTGATAGCTTTATAATATTGTTTAAGTGTGCAATTCCCCAAATTAAAACATGCCATAATTTATTCAGATTTCAGAAGCACAGAAATATTGCACCAAGCATTTTTGCGTGAGAAAGGCTCCAAATGAAACCTTTTAATTTGCTTCAAAAAGCAGCAATTTTTTATGGTGGTCTAAAAGCAGTTTGGCCAAAATATTATGTTTGGTGTCATTGCATATGTACATTTGTTTTATATTGTTCTTACAACCATAATAGTGTTTATACAAACCAAGAAAATCCCAATTTTCAAATTCTGTGAAAGGCACATTAATTCTATAGGCATGTTTGTTGGAATATAGCTATGATAAATCAGTGTCAATAGCCATAAGTCCAATTAACATGTATAATTGCTGTGATCTCATTAAAAATTCCAATATTTTCAAGTGGTTTCTATATAAATTTGAAAGGTGTGCTTTATTGTTTTCTAAAGCATTCTGTTTAGAGATACTATTTTATAACATGATTATAAGATTAACTGAATCATGCTAAAGTTTTAGAATTTTCTTCTAATTTTATATAGTTGTTTTTCTTATTTTTTCTCTAAATATTTCCCCTCTCCATCTTGACTCTTGTAAGGACCTCTGGAATGATAAGGAAAAATTAGAGCAGGAAGCTAATTTCCTTTCTAATTTTTTTTCTATTAATCATACATTGTTTTGCCAATGCTGTTGCTTCTGTATTCATCGACTGTGTATCTTCACTCACACTTTATATCTATTTTTTTCTAAACTGAAACATTTTTTTCTAATTTCAAATGAATGATAACCTTCTACATTTGAACATTAGTGGGAATGATAGGCATAAAATTATGGAAATGATATTTTTATATGTGCTATCTGCACATTTATTAAATGTTTCATATGCAAAATCTTTGAATCCTGACCTCAACCATATGAACTAGATATCATTGTTAACCTCATTAGTACTGATGAATAAACCAATATTTAGTAAAGCTGAATAACTTGTCCATGGTTATACAGTAGTAACTCAGACACATGGCTCTCATCTGTAATGTTAACTGACACTCTGTCGTGAACATATCACTTTATACTCTAATTCTTTTGTAAGTATATTGCCCAGCTACAATCCTGAAGCTCTGTAGTGTGTGCATAATAAGTATTAGGTGAATATAGATTAAGAAGTCAAATATTTTCTCATACATACATAACATGCATATAGGTAGGTAATGATCTCTTAGACAAGGGAGCTCTATCTGTGATAGGAAATTAGTAAATCTTACTATGAAAGGGTAACATTTGGATTGAATGTCTGTCACTGAATTTATCCTATCCCCATCATAGGCTCATACCCATGTCCAAGAGAATGAATGCTACAATAAACATATGAATAAAGGGTAAAAGAACTTTCAACAAAATTTCAGCAGTTGTATAAGCAGATTTTTCAATAGTTATATAGAACAATACTTGCACTTGTGATGAGCAAAGATATCCACAGCCTTATTTCACTACAAGTAACTTAGAAGTTTCATAGTTACAGGTGCTCTGGAGACAGACATCCTCTCAAGGTTACAAATGCAGAAGTTTTATGATGGAAAATTTGAAAGAATAAGTGGGCAATATGTGAGAGACAATGTTCCGGAAACTAACAGAAGTATATGGAGAGAAATTTGAGGAAGCTGAGAATTCTGGAAGAGAGACTTGGTTATAGTTGAGAGAGCTAGCTTTTTATTTTCTCTTAAAATTATTGTAATCCACTTCCCTCATGCTTGAGAAAATACACGTTGTACAATAGGAAAGTTTATTAATGGAAGTAAAACATCTACTACATAAATATTAGAAGAGTTAAAACTTTAAGTGACCTACTTTGGACTAAGGAATGTCAAGCAATAATATTTGAGACTCAAAACAAAAATTAAAATGATAAATACTTTTAGGCCTTAGGACTCTTCAAAAAATGTTTTAATTGAAAAAAGTATAGAATATGTCTAAACCTATGTTCTTTATTCATACAACAAAATTATTTGCCTTGCAATAGTTTATGTAAGTTGTTTTGAGAACTCTCTAGTTATTTGGCCAATCAACTACTCAGTAATTCTCTAGAATTCTTCAGTGAAAAAGTATGTTCCTTCATTGTTCATATAAATTCTACATTTTAGACAATGGGATTTTTATAGTATCAAACAAGACCAACCTTTATTTTCAGAAAAGTCAAATATTTAGAAAAAAAGTAATTTTACAAGTAAATTTGGAAAGTTTGATGGTGTTTCAAGAGTGTGGGATCAGCAATAACATTCTTTAAATTTGGTTCTATTTTTATTTATACAATTTCTTACATGTGGAATCTGAAGAGGGTGATGAATTTCAAAAACCCTAATTCATAAGTCCAGTAAATGGAAAAGACTTAAAACAAACTTATTTTCTAACTCTACATCATGTTTCTCAGATGGTTTTCTAGTTAACTTGCTTTTGCAATTACCTATTTATATAATATAGGGGAAATCATTTAAAATTGTAGGTTCCGCACATATGAAAAAGAAAGTTGTTTGTTGATTTTTAATGCCCTTTAAAACCTTACTAAAATGACATTAATTTCTTTGTTTTTCTCTTTGTTTACATGCTTGAGCAAAATCATGTTAAAATCCAGAGTTTGCCAAATAAGCGATAACCATATTTTATGTTCACTTATTTATAGGGCAAAAAGCTTTAAAAAGATCAATGAAATAGAGTCCAACAGGAAATAAAGTGTCTTAGAGGCACAAAGCAAACAATATTCAGAGCTCAGGAGTACAATTATGTTACCAGAATTGAGAATAAGCGATAAAAAAAAAGCTACTAGGGGTAATATTTATGGACCAGTTTTCATTTTCAAAATGCTCTCTTATATTTCATCTAATTTCATTTTATTGTAATACTCTGAGTTAAAATGAACAAGGTTTAACTCCATTTTGCAAGTACCGAATTTGATATGCTAAAATGTAATATGTGTAAAATACTCATTGTTGTTTAATGAAAGATCTTTAAGTAAAAAGTGTGCCTTATAGGTATTGGCAAACTCCTCTCAAAAAATTGCAACATGAGTTTTTTCTTGTTGAGTTACAGATGGTTCAGTATTTATGATTGTGACCAATAGTGTACTTTTACAATTCAAATTAGATATTCTATGGCTAGCTTTGTGCACAAAGTTGAAAATCTTTTCCTAAATGAAATTTAAGGAAACATTTACTTCTATTGTTAATATGAAATGCTTTTATAGTTACTATCTTTTAAGTTATGTCTTTGTTATACATACATAGTTATACCTTTGAGAGTATAGAATTCTTAAACTTAGCTATTTAGGATTAGTGACTACGCAGTTCAAAAGTTGCTGCCCACTACTCCAATAAGCTAAATTTAAAATAACAGTCTTGATATAACTAATTAAACTCTATACTGTACAGTATAAGTTTAAGAGATGATTAACAAACTCAGAGAGTAGCTTGAATTTAGGAAATACCTGGATCTATATGATATTACTTAAGATCTTGGACAGTTGATTCTGATAGATAATGCTCTCAGTAAAGGAATTCTTCATTTATTATTTTCAGTGGAAGGTTCATCCACTCTTATTTCTCATTCAGTACAGTCATGCTTTCCCTACTTTTCATTTACATCATTTCAGTGAACGATACAACTAGAGCTTTTTCTCTTTCGTTCTATCAAGCAGAACGCTATCAAATGGAATAAGTTGCTGGTAAAGATGCCTGGAGCTTTTCATTTAAGGTCACTGGCAAGGCTGAGTGTTGTTACGCTGCCATGTTGTACTACGGAGGGATTTATTTATAATCTAGAGCATACACATCCACAAACAGCTTACATCCCTGCTGTGCTCCCAATACACATTTAACATATTTGCTCCGTTTACAGTAGGGCCATAATCAGAGCTATAGATGCTGGATCACCAGTGCTTCATAGTTAGGGGAATACAGATATACTGACTGGATCATAGATGAAAAAATATAACTAAATGTGTTTGCAGGAGAGTGGATCCCTTGAGCACTCTTAATAGAAGCAATGATACATTGTACATAAGCTTCGGAGAAAGCATGTCTGTGCTAAAAGGGTACTGTCACTGACTATTTCAACTTGGCATGTAAATGATCTGAGTATCATTTTTCTCACTTGCAAAAAGAATGATTCCAACAAGATTATTTTTAAAACCACTCAAATTCTAAAATTCAAATACTTCGTGTATCTTTAAATTTAATATTGTAAAATGAGTTACTTGCTTCCAATTATCCTTTATTTCAATGGGCAATGTACTTTAATTAATGTTGTAGAATACCGTGTGATGAAATTTAAAATATAGTATATTTTACCTTCTTTAATTAAGTTTAATATCAAAAATTACACTCAAACCTTTTGTTTCAACTAATCATCTTAATTTCCTCTCCAGCTGTTTTTGGAAGCAGTAAGGCTGGAAATGCCATCATTGTGGTCATTCATTATGAATTTTGTGTCAAAACTTCTAGTATTCACTTATATACACACTAGCAAAAATTAATAAGTAAATAGCCAGGGTTATTATTTTTATAATGCTAGAAAGCATTTGTAATATCATCAAAATATTTAGTATAAATACTTGTATTTGCACTTAGATGGCCTGGCCAAAGATGGTACCAGACTTTGTCACTATTGATATAACAAAAAAAGTGTAAACTATTCTTAAGACCTATAATGTAGGCATGTGTTGGTGTTGAATAAGTGAATGGAATGATAAATAATTGAAATTTTTAAATAGTTAACAGTCAATATATTTAGCATTTACTCATAATGCATCTTGATGATGTGATTTATTTTTGTTCATTTTTCAAGATTTTAATAATCAAAAGATTTGACCCAAATTTATTTTGCATATACAAATATTAACTGAAGCACGTGGATCTAAAAGGAGCATAGGACTTCAGGACTATGTCTTTTTCCATAGCTCTACAATGTTCCAAAACAATTCACTACCAAAGCAAGGACTAGTAAATTTGAATTATGCATTCATCTCTCCTATCAACCTTCTGAATGACCTATAATTTTTATTTAATTATATAAGCAGCATAATAGCTTGAATATGAAAAATAGAAAGTAAAAGCTCTTTATTAATCAAATGATAACTTCATGTGAGAACACAAAAAAATGCATTGTTTTTTTTTATGTTTTTTCCTAAGTTATCAATTATTTATTCCTCTTTTCAGAGAACATTTCTGTGGTATTTCGCTCCTTGTAAGTGAATTTTGGATTGCATGCAGATTGTTACAGAATGCTAATTGAATACAAGTTCATTTTCCTTTTAAAACCCTTCTAAAATGTCATTTCTAGATTTGTTTAAGATAGTTAAGAAATTTGTAATTACAACTCTGAAGGAGTTGTTGATGTCAGAAGTTGTGAATTCAAACGCCTATTAAGGCCATGCAGTAACTATGTAAGTAAATCAAGCAGTGAGACATCAAACAGTAGAGATGGGTGGGTTCTGTGATTATATATATATATATATATATATATATATATATATATATATATATATATATATGGTCTATGTTTTCCTTAATTCTCTACCTTTGCTTCACTGTATTTGAGCTGGGCTTCCAAATGTCAGCATTTGATTTTTTTTTTCCCTGAGGGCTTTCTCTGGCTATGTTTAGCATGCATATAGTCAACCAAATGTGCTAAGATTAAGATTCTCATGGAAAAACCATCATCCAATAAATGATGAGCATTTTCGAACCAATATTCCAGCTACCGTGTCTCATGGGAGGGATAATTCTGAGGTACTTGTTTTATCCTACTCTCAGAATTTTCCAGTGAGATTAAGTTCCAATTACCCATAGTACTAGCTTACTTGCAAACGCACCTGATGTTGGCTCTCTTCCCTTTTCTGTCTCACTTCCTTTCCAGAGTTTTCTGGATCTCTACTCACATAAACTACTTGTATTCAAATTTCTGCCTCAGTTATGCTTCTAGGAAAACTGAAAACCAAAATATCAGTCTAAATGTGTTCAAATTAAAATAAACAAAAACCTGTAAAGGGCAAGATAAAATACACACATATCTCCTTACTGTCACTTTACAACATTTTCTACACCTGTACTGAAACTCTTTAGTCATGACTTACATACATGGTCCATCAGCAGTCTTTAATTCTACTCTGAACTGTAGTCATAGAAGAGGTTGGAGCAAATTAGCCCCAAATACATTCAAATTGGAATCATTTTTATGTTGCCATATACCCCATTACACTTTTTTTTTTTCACTTCTATGACTCAATGTCTGGGAATGAAGCAATTCATGAAAATGCTGTGAATTTTAGTTTATAAACCCTAAGAGCAAGAAATATATTCCCTCCTCATATTTTTCATAAACTGATCTTGATTTCAAGCATTTATTCCAACAGGAGAATAGGACATTTAATCTACACCATTATCATTCATCTCCTTTAGTCATAAGGGCAGAACTTGGTTTCTTGGGCCCAAAGTGTCTGAAGGTTCCCTCAAGTTCTCAGTTTGATAGCGACTGATAATATCCCTTTTATTCCAGTCTGTGTTCCCTTCAGAACTACTGTTCTACACTTAGGTTACCAAACTGTTTTGGCCATGCTCAGAATTCCAGAGCCCTCACATGTATCATAAAGACACTTTGAGATCTTGCCAGATAGTCAGAGAACAGCTGACAACCAGGGAAGGGTCCTAAAGAGGTATTTCTTGGAAATTTCTGGGGTATTTCTTGGAAATTTCCTTTTGGTCTGAGGAAATATCTGTCTTACAGATGCTTTCTCTTTCCTCTTCCTCCCCAACACTCTCCTCTTCTTCATCTTCCTCCCCTACCCGCCCTCTCCCTCCTCCCATTTCCCACAGTCCTCACTTCCATCACTAAATGCCCTCTCATTTCAGGCACCCTTCTTCTCTAAAAATTTATAGTGAGGAAGAAACAGACAAAACAGAAAGCTCCTTAAAGCACTATTTTGCATCCCATGTGCTCACAAACTTATCCAAAAGTTGAGACATAGAGCTTGCCAGTAGGTTTACCAACAGATAAAAAGGATATAAAAAAAAAATCTTAATTCATATCTTAGCATTCTTCTTCAGCATAAAGTTAAATGGATCCCAATCTACATTAAAATTAGCTTTTGAATTTAATACTATATACAATAACAGTGGAATCCAAAGGGTTTTTGTTTGTTTGTTTTTTGCTAGTATATTGCTATGTTACAATTGATAATAACAAGGATTGGTATTTCTATTTAGCTTTTTAGCTTTTCATTTTTATTGTTTATTAGAAATCTGTATGTCAAAAATATACATTTTATGTTGAAATGGTATTATGAGGAAATATGCCTAATTTTGTCTTTTTTACTACTAGAAAATACTAAAGAGTAAAGGCAATTTTCAGGAGCCTAAAATATTTTTTTTTCCCCCACCATGATTTATCCTAGGTCTTAACAGTATTGAACACAAGACCATAATTTGAGCTTCACTACTTGTAGGCAGACATATCTGATCTTTGACTTTCCTGTAAGCAGATCTTCAAATATGTACGCTGACCTGCTACCAAGATATCTTAGTTACTCTACAGTGGTGAGCAGGCACAACCAGATGCTAATTATCACCTGGACATGCTGATGCTTTTGTCCACAACTGTTAATTCATTTTTTGATAATGTTTTGCTGCGTGCACCCATGGGTTAATCATTCAGAAGTGTATATCCTGAGGCCCTGCAATGTAAAAATGTGTTTGTTTCACAGTACTTGATTACTCAGACTAGTTCTAGAATTCCAGGTTTAAAATCCTTTAACCCTTCAATGCCACCCCTTTCTTCTGTATCATCAGTATTTCTACTCTTCTAGATTGTTCCCATAAATATACGTATGTGCTATATTTTCTCTGTCAACCAAAAAAAAATTCACTATTGACTCCACTTTCTATCCATTTATAGCCCCAGACCTTCTCTTTACAGAAGACTCTTTGAAATAAATTTCTATATGAGCTGTGTCCAATTGTTCTTTCCAGGCTCCCTTGAGCCCACTCTACTTACAACAATATTAACATTGCTGGATATTCATCTTTCTTTACCTACCAACACCATTTAACAAGTTGAATAATATGTTACATATAATCATATATATAAATATAATCATATTTCACATATATGAAATACAGATAGATAGATAGATAGATAGAAAATCATATTTAAACTTCTCATCGGAATTCATTCCTTCAGTTGGTTTCCAGTTTGCCACACTGAACTTGTTTTCCTTCTGTCTCTAGCCAATATTTCTCAGTAAGCTCTACTGAATTCTCCTTACCTAAATATTCCAACATCTTAACACCAGAGTATATTCAGGCTTTGAACTGTCTCTTTCTATCTATACAAGTATTTACTCCTTTGGTGATATCATACAGTTTCATTATTTCCATTAACATATATATACTTTTACTAATTATTCACAAATTTCTATTTCTAGCTTAGATCTCCTCTTTGCACAACAGACTCTTGAATCCCAATGAATATAAAACTAACGTCAAGAATTTAATGTACCCAGAGATAATCTCCTGATAATCCTCATGCATCTGATCTTTCCACAGTCTTCCACATGTTTTTTAAGTGGTAAACTTTTTCTTTGAGTAGCTCAGGTCCCAAATTTGAAGCTATTGCAGTATCTCCCCAACATCTCCTATTCTCTTTTCCCTGCTTTACCCTTCTCCTTTGCTCTATGACCATATAACATGTTACACATTTCATGTATTTATTTTAATTACTTCCAACTTTATTCAGTAGCAAGTAAGCTTCATGAAAAGATATGTTTACCTCACCACTATATTCCTAGTGTCTGATACAATGAGTGTTGATAAATATATGTTGAATTAATGAATAAAAATGAATAAACATTTTCTACATTAGTGAACATTTATTTTTAATTGCCTGGATACTAGACTATGAAGGAGTAAAGAAGAAGTACGTTGAGTTACTAAGATGATACAGCTGAGAGAGGGGCTCTAATTTAATTAGTTCCAAAGAAAACTTGTATTGCATTCCAGTGAAATTCATTCAAAATTTAAAATGCCCATGCCTATTTTTGTATAATTCTCATTAATTGGATTATAACAAAAATTTATCAAAAGAAATTTTGATATATAAAATTCAATTTCATCAGTGAAAATACATCCTGCTTACTTAGAGATATTTATATCCTCTTTATAGCAAGTCATTTGCAATATTTCATAAATACTGTGTTCTCCCCGGTGGGTTTTTTTTTTTCTTTTCCTTTCCCCCACTCTGCATGCTAACCTCTGTTCTATGATAGCTTCAGGTAATCTTACTCTAACAATTAATTTTTTCCCCAATTCTACTTTTCTTTGTGTTAAAAGAATTGAGCTTTCTCTGGAGTGAACTGGGAATGCCGTAGGGAAAGCATACCTTTCCTTCAGACGTGGATTTGCTCTGAAGTACTCCAGACTGATTTCACATTGTTTAGATGTGACTGGGCAATGCCTCCTTAAGACTCTGTTTATTTTCTCTGCGCCAAACAAAGGAGGCATAATCTTTAAAATCTTAGTAGAGTAAATAATATTGATGAATCAATGCTTTTTTCTTTGGCTTGCACATCACATCAATCATTTGTTTGAACTCTCTAAAGACACATTTCTCTTGATTATAAGCACCTAACAGGTAGCATTTTAAAGTATGTTTTAAAATTAGTATCACCCTAAAAAAAACACAGTCATTCATTCTGCAATGAAATAGTTTTACTAATGTTATTAAATAGCAACTACATTAATAAGGATCTAATCAATCCAATAGTAACATTAAATTATGAGTTATACTTTTGATTAATGAACTGAATCCAGAAGTTTGCCATAACTAATTTGACTTTTACAAGAATGCTATGTCATATTACACTAATTTTATTTCCATTTTGCAAATGTATAAACTAGAGATTAAATGTGTTGTTGCTCCTTAAATGAGTACTAAGTAGAAGAACAGGGGTTTACAGATTGTGTGATCCGGCTTTTATTTGCGTGTATAACCAGTGTATTCTTTTGCACAATGTCTTGTGAGGATAGAAGCAAGCACAAGGTCACTGTGCACAGACATACGTGGTCTGCTTTCCAGCTATAGACACTACTTCACATGGACTACGATGTGCAAGGTGTGCACTGAAGTTGTGCAATGATGCAGTCTTATATACACATTGGGGATCTGAAGATAAAGGTCCAATTGAATTCAAATTGCATGATGAATAAGGAAAGATGTTGAAAGAGTGAATTTCCATAAAGCGACATCAAAATGTAGTTCTTGGGAATTAGCTGTTAAACCAATCCAGACTATTTGATATCACAGATTAAAGAGTAAAGCATAGTATTTAAGACAACGTTGTGGATCTACATGTCTGCTGCTCAAATCCTGGCTCGGATACTGATCACTTCTAATTTTTGTTATACTGCTTCATTTCCCTTTTCTGTTTCTCAAATATACCCATTGTTGTGAAGATTAAACTAGTTACTAAATATAAATTTCTTAAATGATTGCTAGGCTTGTACAAAGCCTTTAGTCAAATTCAGGAATCAGGTCTAACCTTCTAGAAGAAAGAGAATAGCACTAGAAATTGAGGGAGATTTTCTCATTCAAATTACATCTGGGTCCCAGATATCACCATTAATTGCTTGGGTGTATTATGATAGACAATATTTAGGTCTTATTGTAACAGAAATACATTCAACATTCTTCACTTTTTGCTGAGTCAAAATTTAGACAGAGTAGGACTCCACAGGACACTAGAGGAAAACATCTTATGTTGCTGTACGTCTTTAATGAACCCATTCTGAGGGGCTAATTCTTTCACTTCAATTGAATAAAATTCAAGGAACTTTTCATTACTTTTGTGGTTACTCAACAAAACAACAACAACTTATCAGTAACTAAGTCTCACAAAAGATTTATTTAATCAATTAAATTATCCTGGGTAATAGTGAAACTAAATTTTATTTAAAGTAAAGATTCTCCATTTCACTAACATGGGCTTAAATCAGGCTGGAGAGCTAAGTGGGAAAGGGGCATTTGGTAGACTTTTTCTCTTTCCCTACCTTGCTCTTTTACTGTTCTCCCTTGCTTATTAAGTATAGAGTATGACTTCCTGGGGAAAGTACTGAGAGAGGAGGTTAGAAAGGAAGTTGAAAAGGTGGAAACATTTTGTACTCACCTGGTTGTATAATGATTTGGTTTTTGCTATCTTGGGGTTTGGTATCCGGCCAAGGATAATTCACCAGTAGGGTACATTTTAAGTTGCTTAACTTAAAACATGACTACTTAGAGAATATTAAAATTCCATTTTCTTGACCAAGGCAATGCATTTTTTTCAAGCTGACTGCTTATGATAGTCTCAGTATCTGGACAACTAGAGATCCACCCTGTTGTTGGCATTATATGGCCCCCAGACAGTCCTTTGAAGCAGCATATTTGACATTAACTTGGCTCCTTCCTTACACAGTACACACCTGGCACATGAAAAACAATCCAAAGTTATACAAGTGTAGCTGGCTCCCACTGAAGTCTTTTCCCTCACCTGTTTGCAAATATGAAAACCTCAGGCTACTAAAACATGAACTGAACATTGTTTACTGTTCCCAAACTACAGGGGGATGTGTCAGTATGAGGAGAAATGCCCAATCCACCCCCTCCACAGAGATGGGAACTAAAACAGGGAATCTCTCATTTTTCCTTCCAAGTATTTTTCTTCTTTCCTCATTAACTTCAATCTTTTATTATACCCTTAAGTAGGTGGTAGGCTAAAGATAGAAATATTCATTATAAAAATAATACTGAACTATAAATACAATGTTTGACCACTTCTTTCTTAATCTCCTAAAGGGCACCTAATATCTCATTTAGAAGATGGAAATATTAGCCACATATCTCTCCACCCACCCCGCCACAATCTTTTGAAGCCTTGTTATGAATTGAATGCTTGTTCAACAGCCCCTCCTCAAATTCATATGTTGAAGCTTTAATCTCTAGTCTGACTGTATTTTAAGATGAGGTCTGTGGGAAGTGATCAGGGTTAAATTTGGTCATAAGGCTGGGGCCCTCTTGATGGGATTAGCGACCTTAGAAGGAGAAGAGAAAGAGCTCTTTCTCTCCCCTCGCTCCACCCTGTGCACAGGCACCAAGAAAAGGTCAGCTTTTACGCTACAAATAGAGTGTATATGTGTTTATTTTATCTTCATTACAGTGTGTGAGGCAGTCACAAACTCTGAACAAATTGTGAACAACTGATATGTTCTTTTCACATTAAAAAAAATCTGAAACATTAAAATTATTTTTCACCTTTTGGCTTAAGACTAAATGTAAAATAGTCATTATAAAATGTTCAAAATTTTTGAGATGGCCATATTTCTGAATTTGTGGATGCAGCTGAACAAACATAGCTGCTTTATATGTTTCATAAGTTAAAAAATATTTTTTTCTTTTTTTATAGTATTCTTGCTTTGTCTAATTTGTTTTCCATAATGTTATCCTTGTGAATAAAGTGAGATTGTCCTTTGAAATGAAGATAAATTCAACTTGTTAAAATTAAATGCTTGTCCATTTTATTATTAAAATAGATGAGTCTTTACAAAGAAGAATTAAAAGAGATTTTCTCTGATGCACTTCCCTCTGTTTCGCCAGTGAAATATGAAAGAGGGCATACTCCCAAGTGCACACAATTGGAGCGGGCTACACCTAACAGAAAAAATTGATGCCAGAACTTTATTAGATGTGGTAAATCCACATTAAATATTGAATCACCCAATAAATAGTCATAACCAAATGGAAGACTTATATAGAAGAAGCATTTTTCAAAGGCTGAAATATTTCTTAATTCTTTGCATTCTTGGTAATTATTTTCTAATTAGATTTTATTAACTTCTATGTTAATGGAACAGTTTTCCCTTAAGGCCTACATGAATAAAATATGATTCAAATATGGAAGTATGCAAGCACAAGAAAAACTTTGATACAGCAAAATCTTAGGAACAAAAATTAATTATTTAAGAAGACTGAAAAACACATTTTCTTATTTTCCTGTTTAGGGTTGTATGCGTAATCTTGTAGAGCTTCGTATAACAATAGGCAGATACTATGTTTGGAAAATAACCATTAATGATCAATGTCCTGAAAATGTTTTGAAAATCCAAACATTACAAATAATGTGTATTTATTTTTTCCCCTGAGCTTCATTAGTAACTCTGAAAATTAAAACTATACTACAACAATTGAGGAATGTTAAAAATTTGAAAACATTCCAAACCCATGACTTGGGTATTATGAAAAATCATTGTTAGGTTAGGGTTATTGAAAAGCATTATCTGATAGAAAGAACATATGGGTTTGAACTTGGGATAAGAAATTAGACTGAACTTACTGTTTTATTTATTCATTTATTTAACTTTTTCTACAACGTTAAAGAGGATATATAAGTCAACATTGACTGTAAGAAGCAGTGGCCTAGAATGATTAAAATCCCAGTTCTCTTTTCTAAATTCGTATTCACCTTGTATAAGAATTACCATATGCCCCAGCAATCCTTCTCCTGGGTATCTACCTAAAAAATCTGAAAACATTCACCCATAAAGATATTTGTACCTGTGTTTTCACCGCAGCTGAAGTGGAGAAGACATGGAAACAACGAAAAGTGTCCTTCCATTGATGATTGGATAAAGAAGATGTGGTACATATACACAATGGAATACTATTTTGCCATAAGAAAAGATGAAATTCTGTCATTTGCAACAACTTGAATGGATCTTGAGATTATCATACTAAGCGAAATAAATTAGACAGAAAAAGTCAAGAGCCATACGACTTCACTCATATGTGTGTTATAAAACTGAAAGCCACACATGAACAAGACAAACAAGCAAAATCTTCTCTTACTTGGAAGAAATTTGCTTCCCATATATCTTAGTCCATTCTTGCTTCATCCTCTCATGGGTGGAAACAACAGAGTTGTTTAGAGTGTCTTTTATAAGGGCATTGATCCTTTTCATGAGAGCTCCAATCTCATGACTAAATCAAATCCCAAAGATCCCCTCCCACTCCTAATATCATCGCAATAGGGGTTAGGATTTCAACATAAGAATTTTTTACAGAGGGGGCACAAACATTCAGTCCATAACACCATGCTTTGATAGAAAATGTGTTGAGAGCAATGTGAAAATTATTAGTTTTCTTACTCTATAAATACTTCTAATTTATTAGAAAATCTTGCTTCAAGCAGGACAAGAACATTTAAAACTATCCTTTTTCTACCTTTTTTGTGTAATGCTATTAGATCAATTTATCTTCGCTTTCTTTCCCCTTCTAGCATTTTACCATTCTACAATGGCCACAGTAATGTCCTTTCCACCCACATAAATTCTTCTTTGCCATCAATCTCCATCTCAAATACTGCAATTTGTAGATTAGGAAGTTCCTCAGCTCTTCAATTTGAATAGGGTTCTTCATCTTACAATTCATTACCAGAGGAATTGCCTTCAGACTAATTCATGTGAGACTGAGTCTTGAGAGATGTCTTATGTTCATATTTTGCTTTTGTTTTGATATGTTATATCATGACCATTCTTTAATTTTGTTTGTCTTGCTTCTGTATTAGAATGGTGTGTTCTGTAGTAGACGGGACTAGACTCAGTTTTGTATTCTTTTGAAAACCAAGCAGCTTCTTGCCTTTTTTAACCATTTGCTTTAAAACATTATTTATTGGCTATGCTGTGCTAGACACTGTTCTTGGTACTGAAATGAATGTGACAAAGAATAAAGCATGCAAATGGTCTACGTCAGGACTTCTTACATGTGATCTTTTTAGTACTTGCCACAATTAAAACTATATGTTTAACTTCACATTCATTTGTTTAACATCTACAACCCCAAATTCAGTAAGCCAAATGTGGGAGAAGATTCTCTTTAATTTATCTCTATAATATCAGTGCTTAGGCTGTATCTGATATTATAGAGTATCAATATCTGTTGAATGAACAAGTGTAATACTAGAAGCTTAACAAACATTTCCTGAAGACAAATTTTAGGGGAATAACTAGGCATAGAGGAAAAAAAGGAAAAATATCAAGTAAATATATTTTTGAACTTCAGGTCCTTATACGGAAATTTAGTCTTTTTCTGTGAGGAAAAAAAGCTCTAAATACTGCTTATTCTAACAAATTTAAAAATATAATCATAATACATTAGAGGTGGGGAGTACTAGATATAACGCATCTGTACAAAAAAAAATAAATAAAATACAATGATCCAAAAAATACATGCCAAAGACTTTAGCTGAAATTGTGATTCTTGTAAACAGAAAGTTAAAACCAACATTAACTGGTAAAGAAAAATAATTATATGTTATTGTGCTTACCTTTTTAATAACTTCTTGTGATATTTTATGTAAGGATTTCTTTTAGTGTTTACAGTCATAGAGCAGTTTTATGGATATTAAAGTGTCCACTAACATTATTCAATGTTAAAAAGGATGCCTCAGGTTTTTATTTAGCAATGTATTTTGTGACTAACTTTGAACTTCTTGATGTATTTATAGAAAGGTGAATAAATTTAATTAAAAGTTCAGCTAAAACCCCTTAAATTATATTTACTTATAAAGTGGTGTTAATTAGTTGATTTATTTTTACTCCCATATTTAGGGAACATGGTATTGCATTTTGGATGCAAGGATTGTTGGTAATAGAAATTATCAGTCATATTGGTATCTAAAATATTTCTTTAAAGGGATATTTTAAAGTAATTATATTTGTATTATTCACTCAAATTCAGTTGATGTGTGGTAAGGGATTTCGGGGATTAAAATATATGAACTAATGGGCCCTTGTTTCTAACACACGCACACTATGTTTTTAGAAATTATGATAAATTCTGGAATACATTTAAAGGAAAAATGGACATTTTCCCAGAAAGAGTAACAAAATATCTTTGTAACTCTGAGAAACATTATATCAAAGGTGCAGCCTCATGTTCAGGCCTCAGGCTAACTTTCTTTGAGTCTGAGAAGGACCAGGAGTACAAGAGAAAAGACATTCCAACTGAGAGAGAAAAGCAAAGGCAGTCTTGGGAACACAGGGAGCTGTCAAGGTCAGCTTCTACCTGGGATGTCAGCACTGATGGACGTGTGACAGAAATGTTTATAATACCACGATTAATTGCTTATTGAAATCTATACAAGTGTGGATATATAATACTTTATTTTCCTTGTTTCAAAGATGGAAAGTCTGAATACCTTTTATTATATTGAAACAAACAAACAAAAAAACCCTGCTCCATATAATATAAAGATCTATCGTTTACAAAAATATCTTGATGACAGAAATATTGATGGTCCAAAGTAGTATTCTGGTACTGGATAAGTCCAGGTTCAGTTTCCTTTTGAAATGCAGGGAATTGGTTACACTTTTTTTTGGAAAGCTCAAGTAAGATAGGACACTGAAGCAGCAAGCAGCTACCATCCACAGTGATAACAACTTACGGGAAGAAGTGAGCTTATCAACAATTAGGAGCTAGGATGAAGGTCTCACTGCACATGTCTTAGAGTCAGACTACTGAGGGAGCACCGCTGGCTCATGCTGAGGTCTCTCTGAGGGAACTTAGAACAGCTGATGCTTGAGGGGTAAGCATTTCCAAATGAACACCCAGCAAACGTGGAGTCTGCAGAAATGCTTAGAGATGAAGTAACAGAAATAAATAGGCCCTTTCTTCCTTCTTCTTGCCTATCTAATGCTCACTCATGATTTGCATGGACAAAACCACAGGATACTAAAAGCAAAGAAGTCTGAAAATAGGTACTTGGATCCCAGTCCCGGTATTACAGAGCAGGCAGAGCAAGGCGGAACTTTTAGCTGAGAGGCAATAGGAAAAGAACCAGCACAATCCGACTTCCCAGGTTAAAAAATTGTATGGGTTGTGGGTAAACATTATTATCATTAAGTATGTTCAAATATAATTTGTTTACCCCATAAGTATTTGCAAATAATATAAGAATATTTTAGTCCAGAAACTTATTTTATATAAATTACATACATATACTCACACACACAAACACACACACACATACACTTATACATACATACATACATACATACAGAAGGTGCCAAAAAAATATACACATTTTAAGAAAGGAAAAAAAAGTATGAAAATTGTAATATATACTGGTAACAAAAGATGAATATAAGTCATGTTTATACTTTTATTTGGCACCCCCCGGTATATATACACATATTTATATATTATATATATGAACTATTTCATATAAAATTTTTGGTGTAGGTAAATGCATTTTATGAGCAAAACAAGCAAACAAACAAACATGGTTTTCAGGAAATAGACCTTACTGCAGTTTTACAAACATGCATTCTTTTCCTGGCTGCAGCAGTAGCAGTAATTTGAGATTAGGGAAACTAATTTCTGTGAAAATCAATTGGGTCACCTAAAAAAATAATAATAACAAAATAACTATTGTGGAAGTGTATTATAAAATTAGGTACAATTAATATAAAAGCCTTAATACATTTCTGAAACATAATAAGCATAATATTAAACAGCTACAGGACTGATGTTGGCAGTGAATTTAAGATTATGTTGATTTTACTCTAAATCCATAAAATTTGTAAGATAAAAAAGCAATATTATAATCAAATGTTTAACACTGCAATCATAATACTGACAAAATTATAAAAGTTTTAATATGTAATCTGTATAATACAGAAAAATGACTGGATAAATGTCATTTCAAAACATTTTATGTCATAGAGATGCTGTAAAATGATAATATGCATGCTGTTCATATGGGCTTTTATGCGTTGATTTGCAGGAACCCAGTTACTGCTAATTTATACCTTCAGATTAGTATTTTATAAATTGTTCAATCTGTTATATCATTTATCATTTAATTACATAATCATGATTTAAGCAAAATTTACTATTCCAATTGGTTATGCAACTCAGTGTCATGAAAATATAATGATCCTTAGTTCATCAAATATGTTCCACTCATACTCTAACATCTTTTTGTGAACATTTAATATGCATTTTAATTAAAATTTCAATACTGACAAAGACATGTACAGCCCATTCACATACTAATTTAGACATATCTATAAACATTCATTTATTTTGTAATTGGTGAGGGCAGTTTGCACGTGTCTGATGCACTGCTAGAGTAATACGCTTCAAAATGTACAACATCAGTACTCCAAAGGAGCACAAAATATATTGAAGATAAATACCAACTGTACTATAATATTAAATATTCTAAGGAAAGAAAGAGTACTTATCTGTCTATTTGATCATGGAACATTTTGCAATGGAGAAGCATGCAATACAATCTTAAAAATAAGTAGAAGTTCATAAGAAAATGAAAATGGGCATAATGAAAATGGTGAAGTATGGAGAGGGTTGCAGATACCAAAATGATGATGGAGTAATGTAGGAATAACTATGACTTTAGTATTGCAAAAACCTGAATGTATGTATATATGCACTAAACATGAGAAGCTGAATAGAAGTGAGGGTGGGTGGTAACATGGAAGATGTGCTCTGCAATTACAAGTCATTCAAGTTTCCTTTCCATTGTAACAAAATGCATTTGGTATTGTTCCTTTTGACAGACATTCAAGTTTGCTTTTAACTATATCATTGTATTTTTATGTTTTAGCAACACATTCATTGCCACAATCAAAAGTCCTATATATATAAGCATGCATTTATCATTACATAGTTTTAAAAATAAACTTCAGGGCTGGCCGAGTGGCACGATGATTAAGAGCTGACTTGAGACGCCAGAGGGCCCCGGTTCGGATCCCACATATGAGGGCCAGTGACACTGCCCTCTACAGATAAGATGCTGAACAATAGCTCAACCTGGAGCTGGGCTGCCCCTGCGACTGCGTAGGCTGCAGCCCCTGCTGTAGTGGGTTGCCATGGGCTACCGTGTGTAGCCAGTAGCCAGCATGAGCGGCCAGCAGCCACAGTGAGCGGCTGTCTAGAAGCCGGCGACTGATCTGCCTCACCCAGAGAGAGTGCAATGATGGTGCCAACGTGGGCCAGTGACGCAACGTGCTCCACAACTAGACTGAACAACAAAAGGATAGCAACTTGTCTGTCCCCCTCCCCCAATTCCCCAATAAAAATCTTAAAAAAAATAAAAAATAAAAAATAAATAAACTTCAGGTACAGGTATTGCACACCATGAAATTTCTTGGTGATAATTTTAATTTATCCTGACAAAATTTTACCAACATGAGGCAAGCGATCCCACTTCAATTACTTAAACTGACAATAAACTCTCATTAAAGCCAATGGAAAATTACAACAACCCAACTGAGGCAGGATTACCTAACTAACCCAAATATTTGAAAAATAAAAGTTTTGGTCACCTCATCAGGAAAAGAACAATGACCAGTTGAAGTATTCATTGAGGACAAAGAGAATATGGAAAGGGTAGTGAAGTGAGAGACTTATAAATACAAGCTACAGCCATGTAACCAGTGGCAGAATGAGGACCGTAACTGTCACAATATTTCCTCCTTGAAAATATGAATATATTCATTGTGAATATATTTGTGTGTGTATAGCAAGTAAATTTTTCTTCCCTATCTTATACCCTTATAATCTAACATAAGATGTATTCGTAATAGTTAAACCACAGTAATTAAGTTGTAGGATATCAAGGAGAAGAGTGGACATCACCCAAGATTTTGATTCCTGTTTAGGAAAGAGTATTAGCATGTTTTCAGTTGTATCAGGATTGTTGCATCATGTTAGGTGAAGTATAACTTTGCTATTATCTTTACTTAGGGTATAAGTATGATTTAAGAGGATATGTATGAATGCCAGATTGACAAGGGTGGACGCTGATGGTTAGTTTTGTGTATCAACTTGGCCAGGCTATAGTACCCAGTTATTTAAACACTACTCTGGGTATTCCTGTGAAAGTAATTTGTAGATGTAGTTAACATCTGCAATCAGTCCCCTTTATGTAAAGGAGATTATCCTCTTTAACCTGGGTGGGCCTCAGCAATCAGTGTCAGGCTTTAAGGAAACCAAGGTTTCCCTGAGGAAGAAAACTTTCTACCTCTATATTGCAGCATCAGCTCTTGCCTGAATTTCTAATCAGCTGGTGTCCTGCCCTACAGATTTTGGACTTACCAGTTCTCACAGTCAGGTAAGCTAGTTCCTTAGAAATACATATTAAAGGAATTTATTTCAAGGAACTGATTTACATGATCACATTCCCAAAGACTCTGCATATATTTCCTTATTAGAGCGACATACTCTTCTATAACCACAATTCAACCATCAAAATGAGAAAACTGACAGATTATTATTATGTAATTCTCAGAACATTTCCAAACTTCAAAAATTGTTCTAATAATACCTTGTATAGCAAAAGCACCCAGTTTAGAATAACCAGTTGTATTTAGTTGTCATTTTTCTTTAGTATTCTTCAATCTGAAATTTTCCCAGACTTTTTTTATGGACTTACCAATTTTGAAAACTGCAGGCAAATTATACTATATAACACCTATTAAGTTGGGTTTGTATGATGTTTCCTCATGATTATATCAGACTATGTATATTTGGCAACTGTGTTACAGAAGTGCTGCTGTGTTCTCATTGCCTCTTTCTTATTAGGCAGCACAAAATTGTGCCTACCTCTTTCTGATAAGGTTACCTGTGATCATTTAATTTAGGTAGTACCTATGAGGCTTCTCTGCACAACATTATTCTAATTGGAATTTGATGCTGGAATACTTTGAAACTATGCAAACATTTTGATCCACATCAATATTTCAATGTGTTCATTTATTTCTACCCATATGGATACATGCTTTCTTATGTTATTTAACATGTTATAATCCATTACCATCAATATTTATTTTCCTGATCAAATTATTCCATATTTTGCCAATGAAATCTTCTTCAAGCTGGTTCCTGTGTCTTTTTGACATGGCCCTAATCACCCTTTGACTTTTTCCTTACTTTCTGGCTAAATAAATAGATAAATCTTTTAAAATTACAAAAAATCAGGGTTACTTTGTACTTTGCCCACCCCAAAACTATAATCAAATATTTTTTCCAAAGAGTCTTGATTCCTTTTAGTGGACATTAACATTGAGAAACCAA
This sequence comes from Hipposideros armiger, assembly GCF_001890085.2. NCBI lineage: Eukaryota > Metazoa > Chordata > Mammalia > Chiroptera > Hipposideridae > Hipposideros > Hipposideros armiger. Next base: position 141,290 of record NW_017732107.1, on the reverse strand, counting down.
ATTCTAGATCTATGAGAAATAAACACTTGTTGTTTAAGATACCCAGTCTATCCTGTTATGTTATGGCAAATCAAACTATATCAAATCAAAATATATGCTATTTTTGACCCTATGTTCATACTTCTCACTGTCAGATAGTGTCCCTAGGTTTGAAGTGACCTTTTTATTTTTTTAATCTACATTATCCTATACCTGTTCCCAGGTATCTGATTAGAGCCCATAGACTGATAAACTGATGACACTGGCATGTGATTGAGTAGATTTCAGTGCAAACACTCTATTTTAAGAAGATACGGGTTGGAACAAAGGCTAGAATTTAATGGGGAAACATTATTCAAAGTAGAGGGCCAGTAGGAATATTGTAGGTAGTCACCTTCTATATCTGCATGTGTACGTCAGCTTTGCCCTAAGATTCCACCATCACTCTTAAAGCTCATACTCAATATACAGTAGAGAGGCAAATGGTGATCAGAAACATACCTTCGAATGGAAGCTTTTAATAAACCTGAGAATGAACCCTATGAGCAAAGGAGAAATTAGAGGTGGGAGGGCTACCAAAACCAGAGAAATCTAGTGAATTTCGTGGGACTGAGAAGAACATAGTCTTGTCCAAGTTTTCCTGTACTATCAACTTCTTTCTTCATGCTGCATTCTGAGTCCAGAAGACCTCTTATCTTACCCCTGAATCAGGATAGGTAGCCTAGGAAATTGACAACCCCCTGCAGGATACAAAGGGAGGTGCCTCACTGGTTACACAAGGAAGACGTGACTGTATTTGGCACCTGCAGCTGGAGAAAAACAAGAACCAGTTTGACCCAGTAAGGCTAATCCCCTTGACCTGGGCCTGACATTTAGCTAATTATAATGCCATTTTAATCTTGTTTGGCTACTACAACTCCCGGTATGCATCTGATGCCATGACAGCTCCAAAGGAGCCAAATAAGGAAGAAAGAGTAGGAAGCTGAGGATCCCACCTACTAGGAGGAAACTGACAAGTAATGTCAATCACATGTCACCAAATCCTACCCCCGGGATGTATAAATACCCCTGGTCAGGGCTTCCTATGGTTGACTTGCTCTCTGAGTTCCTATACTTCCCTTTCCAGCATGTACTTTCTTTGCAGTAAATTCTCTGTGCTTTCTTGCATCTGTCTCGCTCTTGAATTATTTCTCTGCAGAGACAAGAACACGGTCATCGCTGCTCCAGGTTGAATGCTTTCTTGGACATCCCCGTGAGACTCTGGTGACACCCCACCCCTCTGAGCCTTTAGGAGGTGGCTGAAGACAAGCAATGAATATCCCAAACTCATTAAGCTGTCAGTGTGATGACCACAAACCCCATTTACTTCCTCTGACGAGCCCTGTGCTGAGCAGTTCGTCCTCATCATCACCCTTAGTGTGCGTGGTACGGACGTCAGCTCAGAACAAAATCTAAATGACATATTTAGATTTGTGTTGTGTTGTCTGTTTTAAATTTTATGAAAGTATTCAAAAATTTTAGTAATGTCTATGTAGGTATCGATATAGATATAGATATAATTTTCAGAAAGAAGAGACCAACGATTGAACCCATCAATGGATTGTAAAAAGAACCATAGGGCTGAAGTAATTCAAACAGTATGTTGGTTTCCACTCCCTGCCAGTCACAGATGCCCTCCCGTTTCCATGCATCTCTCCCACCCAGGCAGGCTATTTCTGCCATTGTTTGTAAACACACCCTCTACTCCTGCACATGCCATTGTTTACACCCTCTTATGTGTCCTGGAAGTTTCCAGGCACTCTCTTCTTACCACAGAATGCTGCTATCTGCTGGTTTCATAACCTTTCAAAAAAGGAAGCTGATAAGCTTCTGCCCTTCTCTTCCTTCATTTTGGAGAAGAGAAAGAAAAGCAACCTCTCTCTCTCTCTCTCTCTCTCTCTCTCTCTCTCTCTCTCTCTCTCTCTCTCTCTCCCTTTTGTAAAATCGCCTAAACTATCTTCTAGCTGAGTCTCAGATTTCATACTTTGGAAGGAGTTATACAAACCATTTCATTTTTCTTCTACCTTTAATCAAAAACATAAGTGTTTAGTGAGTGTTGATAATTTACTTCCAGATCATTTTAAAATTATGTTTGCAGCTCTAATGGTTATTTTTTTTGTACAAAAAGCTTCAGCTTTTCAAGAATCAATTATTTTCAAGTGCAAAAGCAGAGGTTGCTGTGCTTTTACATTTGAAAACCTTTTGAATAACCTTGCAGAACTGAGATTTGTAGAGCTGGACATTAACTGACAGTACTCAGCCTATGTTAACTCAAACAAACATCTAAGCATTACATGAAATGTCACAGGCTTGTGTCATGGTATATGTGATGATTTTGAAATATGTGCTATAATTACTTATTCCATGGGGTAAATAGAGGCCCTCCATTTAAACATAGCAATGCTATCCCATACATTGAAAATGCTGTCATATCAAGTTCCCATTATGTTTTAGTGACAGGTGAAAAATAAGCAATAAACAAAAAAGGTGATAAGGTCACACACCTGTAATACTATTTGCAGTTTGAGACACTTCAATGTCATAAAGATACTGACAAATGGAAAAGACTTTGAAGAAAACTAAGAAGTATGATTAAGGCTCTATGAAGTTAGACTTACAATGAGAGATTAAAAGGATGAAATATGTATACCCCAACTCAATTGTGACAAAGTAGGATGAGTCAAGTTATCTGTTTTGAAAAATCTGGAAGTGATAAATGACAAAGAGGCCGTAGTGCTATTCTGCTTGCATACACACACACACACACACACACACACACACACACACACACAAATTCTCTGGGATAATTGCCATAGTTTCATTGGTAAGATCTTAACATAAGGAACTTTCAATCTTGAAAATACCAAAAATAAAATTTCCATGCAAATACACATATATTTAATTATACTTTTCAAAGTATTGATTTTAAAATTCTAAGAGAAGAAATAATTCCACATGTTACTTGTCAGTATATCAACAGTAAAATTGTTTTATTATGATTCAACTTGGTGTATTGAGCAGAGTGCAGGCTGGACAAAAGATGTTCTGTACTGTAATTTCATACATGCCATGAACTAGCAATAGTCTCTTGACCTCTCCCAGCCTTAATTTTTTTCATTTATATAATAAGGATATTACATTGGATGTCTTAAAATTTTTTCAAGAGTAAAATTTAAATTTTTATCAAAACAAAATTTAAACCATTAACTGCTGGTGTCATTTCTTCCAAGTAAAAACAATAAAATGAATATATAAAATATTTTTAAGTGTTTTAAAAAAGAATTCTTTAATAAAAATAGTGATCTAGAAAGCAACAGGAAGAGATGTCAAATAATATAGAAGTGTTCTCTCTTTTCCAGTTTCTTAATAAAAAGATTCAACGTCCACATTTAGCATTCTTTCTTAGGTGAAATGGAATTGACATTTGTCAACAAGTTCTCTAGAGGTGAGTACAGGGGTGTTTTTCATTACCTGAGAATCCAGGGGACCAGAAATGAATGTGGAAAAGACACAGATTTATCAGGCAACAAGAATTTTGGTAGGTGTACTGACTCCCTTTGGTGTGTGCTAAGGAAGACAGCACTGCCTGCTGGCTTTATGAGTACATTTAGACCAAAAGGAGACTTTATTTTTGAGTGAAATAAAACTTACACATTGTATACGAGCTATATTTACTTTCCTGAACTTGTTTTCAAGAAGTAAATAAGGAGTAAAATAATTATAATTTCAACAATAATTGGAAGTTTCAGGGAGCTTATTTATTCATTTCCTGAAAAACTGACAATTGTTTGAAATATGACTGAAAAACTCCCTGCCATAAGTAGCTTATGTTTTGTTAGTTGATATGGTAAGATACACACACACACACACACACAGACACACACACACACACATGATACCTATAAAAATAATGTATAGATGTATAGAAATAATTTAAAATGTTACTGTGAGAGAGATGGAGTGCCTTTTCAGATAAGGCAATCAGTATAACGCCTCTCGGAGATCATGACATTGATAATCACAATCCTTTAATATAGATAAGAAAGAAACCAGAAAATTATGTTAAAATATGAGAAAGGACTATTTCAAGCTAAAAGGACTTTGTAAAACTAAAATGATATAACATCATATTTAAAATTTCAAATATATGTAATGAAAAAGAAAATGGTAATTTCTTAGAAATAAATTAAGGCTATGAATATCAAATGAAGTATCTCAAAACAAAGAAAAAAATGAAGAAACAGAATCCAAAATTTAAAATAAATACATTTGAGGGCCGGCCGAGTGGCGCGATGGTTAAGAACCGCCTTGGGACGCCAGAGGGCCCCGGTTCAGCTCCCACATATGGGGGCCAGTGACACTGCCCGCCACAGCTAAGATTCTGAACAACAGCTCAACCTGGAGCTGAGCTGCTGTGAGTCACCTTCATTGGAGTAGGCTGCAGCCTCTGTGGCGGTGCGTTGCCATGGGCTACCATATGTAGTAGCCAGCAGCCAGCGTGAGCGGTCAGCAGCCGTAGTGAGCGGCCATCCAGAAGCCGGCGACTGATCTGCCTCGCCTGGGAAGAGCACAATGATGGTGCCAACTTGGGCCAGTGAAGCAACGTCCTCTACCACTAGACTGAAGAACAAAAGGACAGTAACTTGTCTGTTCCCCTTCCCCCAATTCCCCAGCACTGTTCCCATCCCAATTCCCCAATAAAAATCTTATAAATAAATAAATAAATAAATAAATAAATAAATAAATAAATAAATACATTTGAAAGAAAGATCCAGAGACTTACTGTGCAAATAGGAATTTTAAAATTATAAAATGAAAATAAATTGCACTAAGAGATCTTAATAAATAATAGAAGAAAGTACCTTTTAGGTAAATTAATATTTGGATATTATAATTGAAATGGATCTCTAAGTCCCTGGCATTTTATGTAGAAAAACCATATACCTAGATGAATTATGTCACATATAGAAAATAAATACCACATGCGTTTATATAAAACAGCTTTTGGCCTCTCGTTTTCAGTACTGGAAACTAGAAGTCATTTGAACACCATTTACAGATAGATGAGGAAAAATTGATTATGAGCTAAGAATTACATACCCCTTTTTGGAGGAGTACAAAAAGACAAGTTAAGATTTTTAACAATTCAGATGGAAGGGCTTCTATAACCTGTAGGAAGCACAGAAAACTATTTGAGGTCAATAAGTAAGAACAAAATCACAAGACCTGAGAAGACATAAGGAGACATTAAAGTGATTAATGATACATTTTTGTGATATTCACAGTTACAACAGAATGATGAGAAGACAATTATGATAACTGATATTTAGTATTGATATTAATTTCAGATTCTTGGAATAGATGGAATAAAAAGAGCTATTGTAAAAATTTACAAAACAAAAGCTTGTTAGCCTGATGTTAGCTTTTCTAACTTAGTTTTACAAGACAACAAACTTCATTGGGGAGCCAAAGTACAGGGTTGGAGTGATGACAGTGAAAACTCAAAATATCTTGGTGCTACAAATGTATGTATAAGTTAATGCTATTTTGCATAACAATAAAGGTAATTGCATTTGATTCATAGTAATAAGCTTCATAAACAAGTTTTGGTAAACTTGTTTGTTGATTAGAAACATAATGTGTTATATTTATAAGCAATATGCAGTTATATATTTGTTCCAGGATTATTTTTAACTTAATATCCTCTCATCTTCACATCTAATCATCATTTTTTGGCTTTTTTAGCTTTCTGTTCCATTAATGTACATTTTCATATAAGCATCTTTTGTTTTATTTATCTTTTAAGTAGACATTCAATATAAATTCTACAATCAAAGTTATTAATTTATTTTGTTTTATTGAGGGAATATATATATTATTCTACTCTATTGTAATGTGCTATATAATATTGTATTAATAATCTCTTTAAAAGAACATAATGCAGTCTTAAATAAAAATTAGCAAATGGTTACCTCTAATTAGAGAACATGTGATTATGAAAATCGATTCTGGGAAGGTAGACAATAACTTATTTCTACCCAGTAACTTAAAAATGAACAATTTGAAAGATTTGAGTGGCACTGAATTTGAATACGATAAACTCTTCTCTTGTGAATGTGTGACTGTCTTTGATTTGCTCTAACTCAGAACTGATAGCTCCTTCACTGCCAGTTATACTTTCTCAATTGACCTGACACATTTGAATAGAATGTTTGTGTAACATGTGGTACCTAATGGTTCATAGGCAGCAGAACGAGATGACTACTAGTAATTGAAGACAGAAGTAGAATATTAAAATAATTTTGCTTTGTAAAGTTGCTTCTCAAAATAGAACAGGAGAAGGAATCTTTATTTTTAGTGGCTATTATATAAGAATTTATTTAATGAAAGCATCTTTTTAAGATAATTATGATCACCAAGCAACAGATTCTTTGTGCTAAGACTGGAAAAGAAAGCTCTTAATATTCTAGATCAGGGGTTGGTAAACTTTTGAGACAGAAGAGCCAATCCTGTCCCTCACAACAATTTATAAATTATTTGAGAGCCATAAAATAAATGAAATTACCATTATGTGAATAATATCCTTTAAAAAATGTTGTATATGAAACTATGATAGTTTTATTTTCATTTTCAGTTTTACTTCAAAGCCACATGTACGTACCCAAAGAGCCACATGTGGCTTGCGAACTGCAGTTTGCTGACCCCTGTTCTAGATAGTTGAGTTCTAAAGTAGAGCAGAATTAAATGAAATAGAGAACAAAAAGACAATAGAAAAAAATTATGCAACAAAAAACTGGGTCTTTGAAAAATATTAATAAAATTGACAAACCCCTGGTTAGACAAAGGACAAAGAGAAAAGACTCAAACAAAAATAGAAATGAAAGAGAAGTTACAATGGACATCACAGAAATACAAAGGGTCATCCAAGAATATTACAGAAGACTATGTGCCACCAAATTCAATAACCTAGAAGAAATGGACAAGTTCTTAGAAATATGTAACCTTCCTAAACTGAATCACGATGAACTGGAAAATCTAAACCAACCAATCAACAGCAAGAAATTGAAAAATCATCAAAAACCTCCCCAAAAGCAAAAGTCCAGGACCAGTTGGCTTTACTAGTGAATTCTACCAAGCATTCAAAGATGATTTAATGCCTGTCCTACTCAAAGTCTTCCAAAAATTGAAGAAGACACAATACTTCCTAACTCAATTTATGAGGCCAACATTATCCTGATACCAAAACCTGTTAAGGATAACACAAAAGAAGAAAACTATAGAACCATATCTGTGATGAATACAGTTGCAAAAATCCTAAAAAAAAAATTACTAGCAAATAGAATAACAATACATTAAAAAGATTATACATCACAATCAAATGGGGTTTATTCCAGAGCTGCAAGGATAGTTCAACATACACAAATGGATCAATGTGATAGACCACATAAACAAAATAAAAAATAAAAATCATGATCACATCACAATGAGGACAGGGCATTTAAATTGTTTAAATGCATGTTCCTGGGGTTTAAATCATTGATATCAACTTTTATACAGTGTATCTTTAAAAATTTATAACAAATTTGCTAACCATTTTTGTGAACTGAAATTTTCCAGAAATACTCACCAAAGACCCTAGTAGTGCTTGAGGGTGTGATACCTCTGGAAATATTTCCCCTTGATGTATAGATGCAAATTTGCATCACTGGTCCACAATGTGATATTATGTTATAGATGTAGTGTACCATTTTAGTTAGTTTCTTTTAACATAGATTTTGACATATTTTCTTTGTGATTACCTTAAAAATTTAGTTCAGAGTAATACCAACTTATTTTCAGTAGTATACTACAAAAATTTTGCACCAAAATAGCGTTCTCCATTCCCTCCGCTGTTTTGTGCTATTATTCTCATACATGTTTACACAATATAAACACAATAAACCCATCAACACAGTTGTATAATTATTGCTTTATGCAGTGGACTTTTAAAAAAGACAGAATTTGGAAATAAAAATGAATGTATAGACTTTTATATTTACCTATGTAGTTGACTTTCCCAGTGGTCTTTAAGTATGAACTTGGATTATAGTTGCTGTTTGGTGTGCTTTTATTTCAGACTGAAGGAAAAACTTAGTATTTCGTGTGGGGCCAGACTACCCGTGAAGAATTCGCTCAGTTTTGGTTCTCCTGAAAATATTTTGATTTACCCTTCATTATTAAAGGATAATTTTATTAGGCATAGAATTCTGGTTAATAGTCTTTTTTGTTGTTGTTCTTTCAGCACGTTTAATATGGCATTCCATTAGCTTCTGGTCTCCATGGTTTTGGATGAAAAGTCCATTGCTAATCTATATAGCATCATTTGTACTGGAGGTATCATTTGTCTCTTTCTACTTTCAATGTTCTTTCTTTTTCTCTGGCTTTCTACAGTTTGACTGTACTGTATAAAAGGTCTGACAATTAAGATTGTGAACTCATCCTAGAAAAAGTGCTACATACCTTATTGCTGAATATCACTATGGTCACCCTTGAAGTATTCCCCTTGGGAAGCTATGCACCAACACCAGAGCCTAGTCCACCCTTCAAAGCAATTTTGGAACTGTCTTTCTGGAATGGCCAATCAGAGCTGTTATCATATTACCCTTGATGTCCTAAATGTCATCAAAATGTCTTTCTTTCAATATTTCCTTTATTTTTGGGTAAAGAAAGAAGTCATTGGGGGCCAGATCAGGTGAGTAGGGAGGGTGTTCCAATACAGTGATGTGTTTACTGGCTAAACACTCCCTCACACACAGTGCCATGTGAGCCGGTGCATTGTTGTGATGCAAGAGCCATGCATTGTTGGCAAAAAGTTCAGGTCGTATAGCTTTTTCGTGCAGTCTTTTTAGTACTTCTAAATAGAAAACTTGGTTAACTGTTTGACCAGTTGGTACAAATTATTCATAATGAATAATCCCTCTGATATAAAAAAACATTAGCAACACTGTTGCAACAAGTTCGCAAACTTAATTGTCACACCTTCATATAGTCACAAATGTCATTCAGTTTTTACTAACTGGAGTGTATTGACTTCCAGATGTGTACATATTAGTTTTTAATCAAATTTTGGGGCGTTTTCAGCGATTTTTTTAGCCATTATTTATTTAAATATTATTTCTGCGTTTTTCTCTTTCGTTCTACTTTGGGACTATCACTGTGTGTATGTTGGTATGCCCAACAGAATCTTCATTAATGATTGAGACTGCTAATTTTTCTTCAGTGTTTTTTGTTTTATGTATTTGTGTGTGTGTGTGTGTGTGTGTGTGTGTGTGTGTGTGTGCGCGCGTGCGCGCGCATTCCTAAATATGGATAATTTTCACTAACTTATTATTAACTTTGCTGATTTCTTCTGCCAGTTCAAATCTCCTTTTAAATTTATGTAACAAATTTTTCTTTTCTGTTATTGTACTTTTCAAATTCAGAAATTCTATTTGGTTCTTTTCATATTTTAAAAATATTTTTATGATATTTTTTGTTTCGTGATACATCATTTTCATACTTTTCTTTAATCCATTAAATAAATTTCCTTTTGGACAGCCAAGTGGCTCAGTTGGTTAAGAGCTCACTCAATAGTGAGAGCTCTGAGCAACAGGGCTGCCAGTTCAATTCCTGGCCTGAGCTGAGCTGCCGCTGGGCTGTGAACAGATGGCAGGATGGCTCAGCTAAAAAAATATATATATATATTTTTTTCTTTTTTAATTTGAATTCATTTATTACACTTCATTTAATGTATTTGTTTTGTAAGTGCAACATTTGAGCTTTCTCAGGGACAGTTTTATGACTGCTATTTTCCCCCTTGTGTATGGGCAATACTCCCATATTTCTTTGCATGTCTTATACTTTTGTGTTAAAAACTGGACACTTTAAATAACATAATGAGCAATGCTGGAAATCAGATCCCCTTCCTCCAGGGTTTGTTGAGTGTGTTAGTTTTTGTGTGTGGTTGTTGTTGTTGCTACTGCATATATATATATATATATTTTTTTTTCTTTAATTAATTTCCTGGAATAATTCTGTAAAGTCTGCATTATTTGTTGTGTGTGGCCACTGAAGTTACTACTGTGTTAGCTTAATGATCAATGAATTCCTGCACTGAGATTTTGTTAAATGCCTTGAATCAATATGTTGCCCTCATTTTTACAAGTGGTTCTGTATGCATTTTGAGTTTTATTTTTATTAGTAGTAGTTTTAGGTGTACAAAACAATGCAATAATTATACTTTGCAACCCTCACAAAGTGACCATCCCCCTCCCCCCATCAACCGCCCTCCCTGATATCATACATATCTATCACAATTCCATCAACTCCACTCCCTGCACTCTACTCCACATCCTGTGATCACATATATATCAAATCTTAGTTGACATACAAAATTATTCAATGGCAGCTTCAGATGTACAGTGCAGTGGTCAGGTTTCTACACAGTCCATGAAGTGGTCTCCGTAACAAGACATGAGTCCATCTGACCCCCTAAAAAATATTTACAACAGATATGCAGAGACATTTCTCTGTATGAATTTTGAAGCATGCCTTAATTCTATGGCAGTTTACAACTCTGTCTTAGCCTTAACTTCCATTTTTTGCAGCTAATCAGCCAGAGGTTACAGACTAGGACATATTTATTTCATTCTTTGCCATATCCACATCTCTGCACATGTGTGGACCTCTACATATGCAGGAATATGTTGGAGCTTTTCAAAGCCCTCTATGGATATATAATTCCCAGTTTTCCTTCAAAACTTTTTGGCTAGCTTATTCTTTGATCTAACTGATATCACAGCCTCCTATTTCAAGGTTAAACAACTCTTCAGTTTTTAATCAATACTGTGGGTACAGGACTTTTCCCACTGAGAATGTTCTGAATCAGGTCAAATAAAGACAAGCCTTTTTTTTTTTTTTTTTTTTTTTTAGCTGAGCCATCCTGCTACCTATTGGTAGCTTAGCGGCTGCTCAGCTCGGGCTGGCATCGAACCGCTGTTGCTCAGAGCTCAAACTCTTGAGCGAGCTCTTAACCAACTGAGCCACTCGGCCGGCCCTGACAAGCCTTTTAAATGGGTTTTTTTTCCAGAAAGTTCCCAGGTATCTCAAATAGAGAAAATTCTCTGTAAATGGGGCTTATGGAAAATTTCAAACTCAGTCTGCTCCCTCCTGTGACTCATTTTCACAATATCATTGTTTGAGGATGCTGGATGTTAAAACAATGGTGGAGTTCAAGTGAGAGGTAAGGGATTAGGGCAAGGCAAATTGTCACAAATCCTGCTATTCTTAAAGAGATTAGCCATTTTTCCTAAATAAACATTTGTCTGATTTTTACAAGCCTTTGAGTAATTTCTAAAGTTAAGAAACATTTACTTTAATTATTTTAGAGTATTCTTTGTTTTTATGGAACAGAAAATGTTCAAAGGCCCTTCCTCTGCTATTCCAGAAGTGTTCCCTCTTTGCCATGAATTTGAAATCATATATTTCTCCTTTGTCCTGACTGGCAGCTGGACTGAACATCTGATATGACTACAGGTTTCACAGTCCCTACCTGCTACCATTGTGTTACTCATGTTGCAGATATTCTTGTTTATGTAAGATATACAGATATACTTCTCCACCTGTTTCCTCAGTAAGGCCTAATGCCTATAAGCTATTGGCACTGAGGGACCTGATCCTGACACAAAGATTTATTAGTTTATGTGATTTTAGAATATTGCATAATGATCCATTATATGATAAAGAAAAGTTGCAATGTTCCTATCTAAAATTTATAAAGAACAGTGTTTTTTAAAAGATGATTTTAATAGATTTCTCAAATCATAAAATTGAGTTAACCTGAATTTTAAAAATATTCTTGTAATTTTCTCAACTCTAAGAATTTGAATGCTCACTAACATACGAATCACACATTTTTGAAACAATAAATTTTGCAGATGAAAATCTAATTATACTTATAATGCTCTCTTTTATCAGCTTTGAGGTTTTGTTATACCCTAACTACTAATTATATAGTTTAAATATATCTAATATTTATATTATGAAATATGTAAAAGGTGTAATATAATATTTTTGAAGCAATAGTTTTATTAAAATGTATGACTATTTGGAAATATCAATGAATTACACTAGATATTATAAACTTTTGATATAATTACAAGAGTTAAGGACTATTAATTCTATAATTAGGACATTTGTCTTTAAAGGGAATGGATCAAATACTCATGCCTTTTAATTCACTTTTGGAATCTTATGACTGATGTTTTATGTTTTTATAACATGTTAAATCTAATTATGTACCTTCAATATAAAAAAATTTACATTTACAACTTTATATTTCTTGACTACATTGCTTCTTTTGTTAAATGTACTCCATTATTTTATATTTATCATCATATCATGTTTTATTTTCATCACATATTGACTGCAGCTAAAGTAGAATTAAAAAACATAAAACCAACTAAATTACTTCCCTTTTAATATTTAGTATTGGGAAGTGATGTCACAGAAATGGCGGCATGAGGATTGTTTCTTGAAATCTCCCCTGAAAGTTACAAAAATTGAACAGCTATAATTCAACAAAGGAGTCCCTATGCAACAGACAAGCACGTCTGAGAGACCCGCACATGGAATCACTTGAAGGTGGGCAAAGTAGGTGAGCAGGGGAGAAGGGAAGCGGGCAAGTGCAGAAACAGAGATGTGGGCAGCGACTGCAGGACACAGACCAGAGCTCACTGCAGTCTGGAGCTCACAGGAAAGAATTTAGGCTGCAGGCACACCCCCTGTGGCCCACAGTCCAGCCTGAGGGATCAGCATATAATATGGCTGAACCCAGCGCTAGAGACCTCAGGGCAAAGACCGAATACAGAAGGGTGAGAATGGTGGTCTAAACTCTCACTGCTAGGCAGAAAACAGGAAACAAAGACACAGAGCCTGGTCACCTCCCCTGTACCCTCCCAAAGCTTGTCCCATCCCCACCCTCCCAGTGTTAGAAGCAGGCTCCAGAAGAAATGGTAGCAGTGTCAGATTAAAGGACAGATTATCTACAGCCCTGAGAACTGAAACGAAGGTCCCGCAGCCACAGACTGACTGCCCAACTAATCCCAGTGAAAGGGAAGGAACTGTAGGGGCAAGACATCTGTGGGCTGGTAGTCCCCATTGCTTTGAGCCACAAATGCACCAGTCACCTCTCACAGCCCATCCCACCCCCACCTTTCTGGGTGGGTCCCTCCTGAGACATCCAGAGCTGCTGAGACACACAGGCTCTGCATCCAGCTGCAGAAGCAGCACTGGGATTTCAGAAGCTCAGAACTCTATCACCCTCCACATCCTCTCCTAGACGCGACCTGCTCACAGAGGAAAAGCCCACCTTCCAGAGAAGCCAGAATAGTGCAAGAGAAAATATAACACTACAGCATGAAAGAAAATAAAAGGCTGCAGCGGGAGAGAAAATAAAACATTCCAGCAACACGTACTGGAAAGCAAAAGAACAACCTCTTCATATCAACCTGCTGCAGAACCCACTCCTGTAGATGCCCAGGAAGAGAAATAATAATTCATTAATTGTCATGAATAGCCAAGGTAACAAGGCAGCTCAGAAAGAAAATGAAAACTCTCCAGAAAATTAACTTAAAGACATAGACATATATGACTTAAATGACAGAGAATTCAAAATTGCAGTTCTGAGAAAACCTCAATGAAATGCAAGAAAATAGAGATAGGCATTTTAGTGAACTCAGAAACACAATCAAACAACCAAATGAACATTTTACCAGAGAAGCTGAAATTTTAAAAAAGAACCAAGTAGAAATTATGCAGATGAAGAACTCAATAAAAGAAATAAAGAATGAAGTGAAGTAGCCAGCTTAGGTAACAGAGTTGACCAGATGGAGGAATCAATTAGTGATATTGAAGATAGCAATCTGGAAATGACACAGTGGGAAGAAGAGAGACATTTGAGAATTAAAAGAAATGAAACAACTCTATAAGAACTTTCTGACTCCGTCAGGAAGAGCAACGTCAGAATAATGGGCATAATAGAAGAAAAAGAAAAGGAGAAGGGAACAGGGAGTATATTCAAACAAATAGTCTATGAGAACTTCCCAAACCTGTGGAAAGAACTGGATCCTTGAATCCAAGAAGCAAACAGAACACCTAGTTACCTTAATCCCAACAGGCTTTCTCCAAGACACATTGTATTGAAGCTGTCAAAAATTATTGACAAAGAAAGAATTCTCAAGGTAGCCAGGAAAAAGAAGACAGTAACCTACAAAAGAAAGCCTATTAGATTACCATTAGATTTTTCAGCAGAAACACTACAAGCCAGGAGGGGAGTGGAATCAAATATTCAAACTATTGAAAAAGAGAAATTATCAGCCAAGAATAATATGTACCACAAAGATATCCTTTAGATATGAAGGAGGTATAAAAACATTTCCAGACATGCAGAAGCTGAGGGAATTTTCTAACCCATAACCAGAATTGCAGGATATACTGAAGAATACTATGCGACCTGAAACAAAAAATCAAAAGAATACAAAACCATGAGCAGTATTATAAACAGAGAGACAGAAGAAGGAAATGGTAACCCCTACACAAAATAAGGCACTGTATATTTAAACATAACATAAAGGGTAAAGAAGAAAAGAACATTAAAAAACAAAAGAAGAAGGAAAAAAAAGACAACTTGCCACTGCAACTCAGAACATAAATAGAGATAACTTGTGACAACAAAAACAAAAGGGAAGAGAGTACAGGTCTGAATCTGCAAAGGGGAATGAAGATAAGAAGCATGCTAAAGAAAAAGGGCTACTATATACGTGAAACTTTCTTTTACATAAACTTAAAGACAACCACTCAAAAAATATCCAGAACTGAAATATATAACATAAAAAAAAGAAACAGAGGGGAAAATCATATAATACCAACACACTAAAATAATAGCAACAAAAAGGCAAAGAAACATTGGAGACACCAACCTACCAGAAAACAAAAGATAGAAAGATAGGAAATCCTCATATATCAATAACCACCCTAAATGTAAATGGACTGAACTCACCAATAAAAAGTCACAGAGTAGCAGACTGGATAAAAAAAACAAAACCCAACCATATGCTATCTCCAAGAGACAAATCTCAGCTACAAGGACAAATATAGACTCAAAGAGAAAGGGTGGAAATTGGTACTCCAAGCAAATGGTAGCCAAAGAAAAGCAAGGTGTAGCTATACTAATATCAAATAAAATAAACTTCAGAATAAAAAAAGACAACAAGAGACAATGATGGACGTTTCATAATTATAAAGGGGAAAATACAACAAGAAGTAGTAACACTCATCAATATATATGCGCCCAATTAGGGAGCACTGAACTATACAAAACAACTACTAACTCAGGACTAAAGGGAGAAATTAACCAAAACACAACTATAGTAGTGGACCTAAATAAATCATTGACAGTTATGGATAAATTATCCAAACAGAAAATAAATGAAGAAATATTAGCCCTAAATGACACATTAGATGAAATGAACATAATTGACAGTTATAGAGCACTTCATCGTAGAACATCAGACTACACATTCTTTTTTTTTTTTTTTTAAAGATTTTATTGGGGAATTGGGGGAGGGGAACAGCGCTGGGGAATCGGGGGAAGAGGAACAGACAAGTTGCTGTTGTTTTGTTCTTCAGTGTAGTTGTAGAGGATGTTGCTTCACTGGCCCAAGTGGGCACCATCATTGCACTCTTCCTGGACAAGGCAGATCAGTCGCCAGCCTCTGGACAGCCACTCATGGCAGCTGCTGGCTACACATGGTAGCTTATGGCAGCCCACTGCAGCAGGGGACTGCAACCTATGCCGTCGCTGGCGACCCACGGCAGCCCAGCTCCAGGTTGAGCTGTTGTTCAGCATTTTAGCTGTAGAAGGCAGTGTCACTGGCCCTCACATGTGGGATCTGAACTGGGGCCCTCTGGTATCCCAAGCCAGTTCTTAACCAATGCGCCACTCGGCCGGCCCTACACATTCTTTTCTAGTGTACATGGAACATTCTCAAGGATAGACCATATATTAGGACATAAAAATAGCCTCAGCAAATTTAAGAAGATTGAAATCATACCAAGCATATTCTTTGATCACAAGGCTCTGAAATTGGATATCAACTGCAAAAAGAAAGTGGGAAAAACCACAAATATATGGAGATTGAACAACATACTTTAAAGAATGACTGGGTCAAAGAAGAAACAAGAGGGGAGATTAAAAGATACATGGAAAGAAATGAGAATGAAAATAAAACATATCAAAGTTATTGGGATGCAAGGAAAGCAATAATAAGAGGGAAATTTATATCATTACAGGCCTATCTTAACAAACAAGAAAAATCCCATTTAAACAACCTCACATTACACCTTAAAGAACTATAAAAAGAAGAACAAATGAAACCCAAAGTCAGCAGAAGGAAGGAAATAATAAACATCTGAGCATAACTAAGTGAAATAGAGAACAAAACAACAATAGAAAAAAATTAATGCAACAAAGAGGTGGTTCTTTGAAAACACTAATAAAATTGACAAACACTTGGCTAGACTCACTAGGATAAAAAGACCCCGAATAGCCAAAGCAATCCTAAGAAAAGGAATAATGCCAGAGGTATCACACTTCCTGAGTTCAGCTTCTATTACAGAGCAACACAATCACAACATCATGGGACTAGCAGAAAAACACACACACATACCAATGGAAAACCCCCAAATAAGCCCACATAAATATGGAAAGGTAATTTTTGACAAAGAATCCAAAAACATACAATGCAGAAAAGAAAGCCTCTTCAAGAAATGGTGCTGGGAAAATTGGAAAGCCACATGCAAAAGAACGAAACAAGACTGCTATCTGTCACCATGTAACAAAACTAACTCAAAATGGATCAAAGACATAAACATAAGACCTCAAACAATAAACTGCATAGAAGAAAGCTTGGGTACTAAACTTATAGAATTTGGATCAGAGAGGACTATGAATTTGACCGAGAAGGCAAGGTAAGTAAAAGCTAAAATAAATGAATGGGACTATATCAAACTAAAAAGCTTCAGCACAGTAAAAAAAAAAAAATTGTCAACAAAATAAAGGGGCAACCAACTGAATGGGAGAAGATACTTGCAAATAACACCTCTGATAGGGGCTAACATCCAAAATATATAAAGTAGTCATACAACTCAACAACAAAAAGACAAACAACCCAATTAAAAAATGGGCAGAGGACATGAACAGAAACTTTTCCCAACAAAACATACAAACGGCCAACAGATATTGAGTTGTCAGAAAAGTCATGACACATGTTTGCAACACATGGCACTAGTTCATTCTTGGAAGTACTAGAGTCATTCACATCTATATTATTGCTATGTCATTTGATGGCTGACAGTTCTAGCTTAATCCAAAAAAAAAAATTGAGTGATTTGGTTGAGTTTTGGAGATTTTACAAGTTGAAGATGGAAGACCAAACTGTGCATTTTTGCCATATTTTACTGTTTTACTTCCATAAAGNCAAGTTGAAGATGGAAGACCAAACTGTGCATTTTTGCCATATTTTACTGTTTTACTTCCATAAAGGGAAGAACATGTGTCAAGCTTGTGAAAAGTTGCATAAAGTTTACGGTGACAATGCTCTACAAGAACGTCAGTGCCAACGAACGCTCATGAAATTCTGTGCTGGTGATTTTGATCTCAATGATGCTCCTCAGTCAGGGAGGCCCACTGAGATTGATGATGACAAAATAAAGGCATTAATTGAGTCAAACCCATGTTACATGACACAAGAGATTGCAGGAACATTGAACATCCATCATTCAAGCATTCAGGACCACCTGAAGAAACTGGGATACGTAAGCAAGCTCAATATTTGGGTTCCGCATGAATTCAAAGAAGTTCATTTGATGGTGCATATAAACATCTGCAATATGCTCATTAAACGTGAGGAAAACGATCCTTTATTGAAGCAGCTGATAACTGGTGATGAGAAGTGGATTGTTTACAACAATGTGGTGTGCAAACAGTCTTGGTCCCGACGTAATGATTTGCCTTAAACAACATCGAAAGCAGACATTCATCAGAGGAAGGTTATGCTCTCAGTCTGGTGGGATTTTTAAAGGTGTCGTGTGTTTTGAGCTCCTACCAAGGAACCAAACAATCAATTCGAATGTGTACTGTCGGCAAATAGACAGTTTGAACGAACCCATCATCCAGAAATGTCCAGGGCTTGTTAATTGTAAAGGAGTTGTGTTCTATCACAACAACGCGAGACCACACACAAGTTTTATCACCTGTCAAAATTTATTGGAATTGGATGGGATGTGTTGCCACACCCACCATACTTTCCTGACCTTGCACCCTCAGACTTCCACTTGTTTCACTCTCTTCAAAACTCCTTGTGTGGTATAATGTTCAATTCAGATGAGGCTGTAAATCAGCAGCTTGTTCAGTTTTTCCACAAATAAAGACAGGTCCTTCTATGAATGAGGAATTATGAAAGATTTTTCTTTCATAAGGAGGAATATGAATCTCACTGAAAGATGGCAAAAGGTTATCGAACAAAACAGAAAATATATCATTGATTGATCTTTGTTCTTTATATAAATAAATGACTTTGAAAAACATAGACAAAAGACGTCATGACTTTTCTGACAATCCAATATATTGAAAGTGCTCAACTGCACTAGCTCGTAGGGAAATGCAAATTGAAACCATAATGAGATATATCACCTCACACCTGTTAGAATTGCTATCATTAACAAGCCAAATAATAACAAGTGTTGGAGAGGGCTGTGGAGAAAAAGGAACCCCCATACACTCTTGGTGGGAATGTAAATTGGTATAGCCACTATGGAAAACAGTATGGAGATGGCTCAAAAAATTAAAACTAGAATTACCATATGACCCATCAATTCCTCTCCTGGTTATCTACCCCCAAAATCTGAAAACCTTTATCCATAAAAATATCTGTACTCCAGTGTTCACTGCAGCATTATTTACTGTGACCAAGACATGAAAACATCAAAAGTGTCCTTTGATAGATTATTGGATAAAGAAAATGTAGTACATATACACAATGGAGTATTACTCTACCATAAGAAAAGGTGAAATAGTACCATTTGTGACAACATGGATGGATCTTGAGATCATTATGGTAAGTGAAATAAGTCAGAGAGAAAAATTTGAGAACAATATGATCACTCATATCTGAAATATAAAACTGAAGGCAACAAAGGAACAAGACAAGCAAATAAAGAAACAAAAACTCATAGACACAGACAATAATTTAGTGGTTACCAGAGGGTAAGGGGTGAGGGGTGGTGGTAGATGAGGGTAAAAGTGATCTAATGTATGGTGATGGAAGGAGAACTGACTCTGGGTGGTGAGCACACAATGTGATATATAGATGATGTATTACAGAATTGTACACTTGAAACCTGTTTAGTTTGTTGACTATTGTGACACCAAATTTTTTTTAATTTATAAAAGGAAACAGAAAATATTTATTATTGACTTCCAAAGTTTCACAACATGGCTTATAAGAATTTTTATAATTCTTATATTTCAGCTATTTCTGATAAAATCTCATCTCATTAAGAACTAAGAAAAGGGGGAAACAAAGAGCTCCTAGAGCCTCTGTTTTGCATTTCCATGAGTCATCTTTACGGTTTATTGTCTGTGTTTCATGATAGTTCATAAACCTGATGTCTGGGACTTTGCCTATTTTATACATGCTCAAAATTTTAAAGTCCAAGTGTTCCTGCCATATAGTTTGCACTTAGACCTACTAGTTGAATGAGTACAAACTGATATCTCTTTACTAAAATATTTTTATTCTATATTTCTATTGGGTTGTCAGAAAATTCATGACGCATTTTTGCAATGAAAAACATAGAAAAAATATGTCATGACTTTTCTGACAACCCAATAAAATATGTTTGTTGATTTTATATTTTCTCATCAAAATTGTTTTCACTTTACTATTTCTCTTTCACACTCTATTGCATTCTTGTCATGTAAAGATATTAAATGAATTCTGTTATGTAGAGCTATACAATAAGGCAAAGTATCAATTCTGATTTAATATTGAAAGTGACATCAAGTATTTTTAAAAGAAATCTTTTAGCGAGAAAAAAAATTACAATCAAATGTAACCAGGCTGAACTGCTCAACATATCAAGTAAAAATATTGTAGCATCTTTTTTCCCCCCAGTTAATTCCTTGAACTTCCACTTGCCCCATTAACAGGAAATACAACATTCCCTCTTGGGCTATAAAGTCCTCAGAATATGTTAGGAGTGCTCGAGTGTTACAATGTTCAGAGAAGTGTCAGAATCTGTTTTCCACCAGTAAGTGAAGAGAAACATTAGTTTCATCAGGTTGATAATGCCATGAATTTTGAAAAAGAATAAGACAATCATAGTGCTTTATTTTATTAGTTTACTTGTTGAAATGTGAACATTTTAAAAACACATATAAAAGTAAAGAGAATAGCATAATGAGCGTGTATGTATCCATAATTCTATGTAATAATCATCTGTAGTCTGCCATGCTTATTTCATTTATCTTCCCCTGTTTGAAGGAGGGAAGTGGCTAGAGGATTTTAAAGTAAATCCAAGACATAAAATCATTTCACTAT
Organism: Hipposideros armiger; assembly: GCF_001890085.2. Lineage (NCBI taxonomy): Eukaryota > Metazoa > Chordata > Mammalia > Chiroptera > Hipposideridae > Hipposideros > Hipposideros armiger. The sequence goes on along the minus strand of NW_017732107.1, from coordinate 120,594 downwards.
AAAACGCCTCACTACACATCTTTAGTAGATAATGACTTTTAGCAATATCACATTTATGACTTTTAGTCATACTGGTTATCATACTTAATGATATAAAGTTAATATTACTACTGCCTATTTTAATTCAATGTTTTTATAATTAACTAAAAAATGTGTCTTTACAACCCATTTGTTCTACTGAAGATCCAAATGAGATCTTCTTATTAATATTATTAATTTATGCTGTTACATATTAAAATTATTAAAGATTGATCTAAAATATTCCACCTGAGTTACATAACCAATCTCATTACATCAGCTGGTATCATGAGCTATGAAATGCATTGGTAGTCCACTATCTCATAGGCTGGGTTGTGGATTTTTGCTCCGTTGAATATTGTTTCTAAGGCTCCCTCACCACTTCCCTTTTGCATAGTTCAGTCACAAAAGGTTTGGTTATATACTCTGTTCCCGAAGCAATGTGCGAGTCACACTATATTTACCCTTTGCATGCCTCAGAGTGATAAGTCACTATGAGAAAGAATTTGCACATGGTTCCTAAGTATTCCATAGTGTATCTATTAGATTTGGCAGCATAAAAACCCTCCACATTTATTGGCTTAAAACAACAAGCATGTATTTAGCTTATAATTAGGAGGGTAAACTGCTTGGGCTGGGCTAAGCTGTATATATCACCTTCTGGTTTTGACTGGGATCACTCATGTGTCTGTGTCACTCCACTCATCTAAACTTTTGGATCTTTGACTAGCCATTAGCCAGGGTGATAAGGAAAAATGAGCCATGTGTGTCTTTCATTATATACACAAACTTGGGCTTCTTCACATGGTAGCAGGTGAAGGGTCCTCAAGGGCGAGAGAGTACCACTTCAAACATCTTCCCTTTCTGCCCAGAGTCAGCGTGATGAGGGACTACCCCAAGGTAGGCCAGGCTGAATATATTGGAAAACAGTATACTCAGATAATCTATTACATATATTAACCTTTCCACAATCGTTATTTAGGGTTTATTTTGTATTTTGGCACCTTATTAGAGAAAAGGAAAATAATCTCATACGTTTAATTCAATTTAAGCATTCCTCTATGAAATGAGTTGATCGAATATAACTTTGTTTTGAGAAAAATAATATAATAATATTATATTCACAACACTAATCATTTATCTAAGCTTATAATTAAGTATCATTGATAAAGCCCCTTGATGGCATAGCTTGATTTCCTTCAAATAGAAAGAGATTATATCTGTCTGCTCTCCATCAAAATGGCATTTTCAATCGCATTACTTCTACCAGATAACCAGAAGACTCCAAGCTGACAGGACTCTCTCAGCACACAATGGTGGAAACTGACAATGAAGCCTCAGGAGACTGAGGCATTTTCAATAATACAGGGATTATTTTTTTCTTTAAACCTGCCTTTTCTCCCCCCACAGGGAAGGGATTTAAAGCATTCAGTGAGGGGAAAAAGCTATTTTACTGTTTTTTAATGGTTTTTTCTTCAAACTTGAAAAGTTTCATGTCACTTTCAAGCACATTATTAAGAGAGGCAGAGCCAGGTCGGATTCAAACTTTCTTCTCTCACAGCCAAATCTTCTGCAATTGAAAACACCAGGGTGAAAAAAGGAGCTGATGTGTAAGGATAAACTGTTCTGGCTGAAAGGACCTAACTGTCCCAAATCATCCTGATGTTACCTGTGTTATTTCATAGGTGTCACACTTAGATTGGATAGAAACACTACAATTAAATTGAAAACCAATGGCACCTCAGGACAAATGTTAAGAATGTATTATTTTTCAACAATTCTTGTTGATTATTTGTGAGAACCGAATGTGGGGCTTCTAGTGTGGTGTGCATGAAGATTGTCATGCATGCCATAAGCTGAGCTGAGTGGCATTATACGTTTCCTCAGGAAATTAAATGTCTAATAAATGATACAACAGAAAAACATTATGACCCCCTTGCAGTTGACTATGAGTCATCTCTGTTCCCTTTGGCCTCAGTTATTAAAACCAGTGTCTATCTCCCTTCATCCCGTAGGAGTATGTTAGATTATATAGACTTTTAATTATAAGGAAGTTGGAGAGAAATTGGAAGAATAAAGAAATAGTGAGTTTCATCAATGGCTCACTTCTTATCTCTTCCTGAAGAGAAACAGCTACCCTTCTAAAACACTATAAAGATACAATACAAACAGGAAAAAAATCTAAACATATTTCTATTCTTATACTTATGGCTGCATTTCACAAAAAATAGTATTAAGGCTCTCTTTGCAAAGTAAACTTTAAATGATGTAATCTATAGAGCATGGAGCTAAATTGTTTGGAGTATATTTGTTTTATTCCTCAAATTCAGCAGTTTTAATTTAACAGTTATTTTTATAAAGATAATTTTAAACTTAAAAAAGAGTTGCATAAGAATTATACAGTAAGTTCCTGTATGCCCTTCACTCAGCTACCCCTGTGTTATCATCTGTGAAAACTAGAAAATTAACCTTGGAACAACCCTATTAACTAAAGTACAGAAAATAACAGATGTTAACGAGGATGTGAAGAAATTGAACCCTTGTGCACTCTTGGTGGAGGTCCCTCAAAATATTAAAAGTAGAACTACAACGTGATCCAGCAATCTTGTCTCTGGGTATCTATCCAAAAGAATTGAAAACAAAATCTCAAAGACATATTTGCAATTTCATGTTCATTACAGCATTAGTCATTAGTTATAGTACCCAATGGGTGGAAACCTAAATATTCATTGATGACAAATGAAGAAAATGTGACACACACACACACACACACACACACACACACACACACACACAGAAGGTGCCAAAAAATGTATACACACTTTAAGAAAAAAACTATTAAAATTGTTAATACTCAACATATACTAATAACAAAAGATGAATACAAGTCATATTTGACTTCTGCAATTAGAAGAGGTGCTCAAAGTGGTTAGTTACCATCAGCATAATTTTAATACATTTTCCTTTCTTAAAATATGTATACATTTTTGGTGAAATACATTCATTGATTTTCAAAGAGTGACACAGTCTTGCATTCTTGAGGTAGATCCCTACTTGGTCTTGATGCATTATTCTTTTTTTATATATTGTTGAGTTGAATTTGCTAATATTTTGTTGAAATTTTTTTCATCTATGTTTATGAGTAATATTGGTTTAGGGTTTCTTGTAATATATTTGTGTGTTTTTTGTTTGTTTTGTTTTGTTTTTTACCAGTGGCTGTCATCACCCTCAACCCAAACAATTACATCAAATCTGGGGATTTGATGGGAGCATCGCTTAGTTTTAAAAGCTCTCCAGGTGATTGACTAAGAATCACTGATGTAGTGTATACTAAGAGAATTCAGCAGGTACTTTATTCATTAAACAGCTATATTACAATAAAGATGACCTCAAGAATGACTTGAGAAGTGTTTCCTTATCGTGTACTTTCTGGAAGAAATGGTAGAACTTGTATTATTTCTTCCTTAAACTCACTGGTAAAATCAACTAAGTCTAGGATTTATCTTTTTTGAAAAGATTTAAATAAAACTTCAATTTCTTTAATAGGCATATGACTATTTGGGGTTTTTTGTGAGATTATGTCTTTCAAGAAATTTGTCAATTTTATCTAAGTTTTTGAATTTATATGAATAGAGTTGTTTGTTTTATTCCTTATTATTCTTTAAACATCTGTAAAGACTGTGATTTATTCCTTCTTTTGTTCCTGATATTGGCAAATTGTATTTTTTCCCTCTTTTATTCTTAGTTAGACTGGCTGAGATTTATCAGTTTTATTGATTCTTCCAAGAACTGAAGCAGTGTTTGAATGTCTTCATTTTCCTCTACTGTTTTTCTGTTTTCATTTTCATTGATTTCTACTCTCATCTTTATTATTTTCTTTCTTCTGCTTGCTCTGAGCTATGAGTTGACATTTAATGTTGAAGAATATGGCATTAATTTTGCCTTAACTTCCAAAAATTTCTTGAGTTCCTATTAGTGCAATTTCTTAGAAAAATCTGGCTTAATATTTTTTTTTTCAGTTTTAAGATATGTTCCTTTGGTTGCTGATGATATGATGTTGACCTGCATGTGCCTCTTTCCCAATATCCATGAAAGAAAACAGAAGCCACTCTAAATGAGAGTATACCTTATATTCTTGTGTGAATAGTGAGCTGTGTCTTTGCAAATTAAAAACACTCACTGACAAGACATTTTATATTAGTACCTAATGTTAAACTTACTTTTCCACTACAATTATAAAATGTACACTATTGTACATTTAGCTATAAACCTATAATGCCTCTTCTATCTCTTGAATTAATTTAACAAACCACAAGTACTAGTAATTTAATATTTAGTCATACAAATGAATAATCAAAATAAAGAGTTCGGTAAGGAGAAGTTATGGCTAATGGAATCATGATGAATATTAACACTTAACATGTAGACTAAGATATAATTAACTGGAGAAATTATATTCACAGAACAAAATGCAAATGTTGTAAACTGATTTTTGGTATAAAAGCAATAAAAATCTGTATGGGCAAGGGATGGAAGGAAATATAAGAATGCTTATCTCCCTCATTTTTCTTGGTAAGTATTTTATACTTTTCAAATGGGATCCACAAAGTTCAAATATATTAATAACTATAACATTCTAATAGTTGTTATAAATTTTTTTCTCAAAATTTCAGATCAGTGTAGATATTAATACCTCTTGTAAAATTTCTTCATTTTCACTTGTTTCATTTATTATAAAAATAAATTTAGTTATTTTCTTAAAATTACATGACTAGCATCCTATTCTTATGAAATATTTCTCTTTTGTTCTGCTATAGCATTTTTCTTTTATATTAGTATTTAATAATTGAATATGCTGCAGTAGTTACTTGAGGTTTAAGGAATAAAATTTTCCCTGTGAGAGTTAGGGAACTCTGAGACCAACAAATAGAGGATCAGCAAGACTCACAGTAAACTTCAGGACTGAAATACACAATTGAATTTAGAGACAGAGGCAGTTATTGCCAGTACCACCAAAAGGGTCTCCAGGGAAAAGGTAGTCTTCGTCATTCAACTGTATTTACCCTTTCTTATTCTTAATAGAGAGGGTGAATATAGAAAGCTGTAGGCCAACATACTTCAATCACCTCCAGTCATCTTTATCAATGCTGTGACATTCTCTCTTCTAATCTCGAGAGAGTGCTACTTCAGCAGGGTGCCATTTTCGCTTTCACTGGGCACTTCCATTGTTCCCTATGTGTCATCTTCCTTTTTAATGCACCACAGGTTTTATTCTCCATAAACTTGCTCCCATAAAATACAAAAAATTGCCAAAATAAAATCTTAAATGCATCTTGCATATTCTTATGCCTCAAACTATATCAGAAATAGAAAAACAGGGATTTTTATATCTCAACTACTTAAATGTGTTTATTTTTAAAATATACACCATCCACTTTCAACCTGCCCTCAATTGGACACACGGTTGATTATATTATTCGCTGTTCCTGTAGATAAATTGGAGATGAAAATGTTGATGCATTCAAAATTCATCATCTTCCGAAGAAAGAAAAAAAAAGTTTATTTGCTATTTCAAGTTTGTGTTACATTGCCTTTTTTTTAGAAAAAGAAATCAGTCCCTTTCCAAAGGAATGTTGAACAGGCGTATTCCTATCTTAACCATATAGGTCCAGACATATGACTTTTGGCTCAAGATATGGTCTATTCTTCTCTGCCTATCTAAATTACACCACTTATTATTGTCTCATATGACTACAAATTTTGATTTATAAAACAAAACACTGAACAACTCTCAAGTGCAGTTGAACAATTTAATTTGTAGTGCAAAATTCTAAGATATAAATAGATTTCATATTCCATGAAATTTCTGTGAAGAGAAGTCATAATCATATGTGCATATATCAGATTACTTCCACTCTGTGGTTAAAATTTATTGCCTAAAGCACTGTAAAATGATTTTTAAATCCTTATGATATTCAATAAGAGTAAAATATTTATATCCTATTATGAGGAAAATCATGCTTTAATATGAGGTATAAGTGTTCTTGTAGTAGTTATGGCTTATTAATTATTAAAATTTTTAATATCATATATGAAAAACTATGTGAATTACTTTTTAATATTCCAAATGATTTAAAAATCTGTGGCTATATTATTAATAAATTTTGGTATCTAGGTCATTAAATTGCCTCTTCAGGTTTCACTAAAGCTCTAGGCATAGATTTGAATGAATTGATGTCTAATACAACATAGTGTTCATTAGCCATGTTAGAGAAAATCTGGCATTTCCTCTGTATGAAGTACCCTAAAACTAATGCAGTACTCAGTCTTCTCTGAGGAACACAGTCAAAGTCTGCCTTTCAGATTTTAAATCTCTATGCATTTATACCTGAATCGCTACAGAGCATACATAAAATGCAACTTCAATGATGTATTCAGAAGCACAAGCATAACAACTCTTATATGCATAAAAATAGGAAATATTTCTTATTATTAAATGTACAATTGTTGATAATTATAAGGCATGAGGAAACTCCAACTAACATGTACAGTAATCAACCCTCAATGAATAATTTTCCATTAAGAAGCTATTTAAATGTGATTATATTTGAAATTTAGTAAAGATGATGGTTTTTTCTCTGTCCTCTCAGGAAACACATGAGTACATCAGGGAAAATTCACAATAGGAATGCAAGTTCTACATTTAATTAAAATGGGAAATATCTGAGATTGAATAACTATTTATTTGAAGGTAGTGTCAATTGGAGGAATGTTCATGTGACATATATGATGGCTTTCACAAATGACACCAAAGGCTGCAGATCGTAGACAAATATTGCAAAGTACAGTACTCCAGGGTAAGTGACATACTATCAGAAAGAAAAACAGAATTCCTTTTTTAGAACATAGAAAAGGAGCAGAGATGCTGCCTGAGGATCTATTCCATTCTGGTTTTTACTACTTAAATATTCATTAACATACAAAATTCTGTACTGAAGATTCCTGTTAGTCTGGGTCCTGGCGTGGACCTTCATGCTACAAAAAAGTTTTGAAAATAGGTAGTCAAATTAAACAGATACCCATTTCAGGATAAATAATGATTAAAAAATATATATGGGAGCTATACAAAGTCACTATAAAAATAAATAAAAGAACACCGACTGAAAAATTTTACTGCACAGCAAATGAAGTTATGACTAAGCACACTGCCATGAATTAATAAAATAAGACCTCAAAGCATAGTTTCAAAACTCAAAGACCATGATGAGAAAACAAAAGATGAGGTATTGTAGAGACTGTGGAACTAACTCTGAGTGATGTGGGAAGACACTGGGTAGTTACTGACTAGAAATATATTATGACATAACATAATGTAAAGACATCTTTCTGGCTGTTATATCGTGAACTGGATGAAAATGGGTTGGGGATGAAAGCAAGGAGAGCAATTAGGGACTATTACAAAATATGACAGTGACATGGACAAAAGTGGAGGCAAAGAAAGTGGCAGTTGCTAAAAGTAAATAAAACTTGGAAAAAATCACAGAACTAATCAGTCATACTTTCCAAATCAAGAGTATATGCAAAATACATATGAATATATACTATTGTATGTTTCAAGGCAAGAATTGCTATAGAGAACCATAACACAAAAAGGGGAAAAGGAGTGTAGGTTAGTCATTTGAGCAGACCAATGAGCAAGTTGTTAAAAGCGTGTCACGAGTACATCTGTGGAAAGAGCACCCCAGGTAGCATAAATAGCAAATAGAAAGTTTCTGGGATGACAGCATGTTTGGCATGTTTAAGAAACAATGAGGCCAGCATGGCTGGAGCAAAGAAAGATGAAAAAGAACTGTAAGAATTTGGAGAGGGATGGTTATTCAAGAGCAAAATTTTGTTTGGTTTTGTTTTGAGAAGGGAGAAATTACATTGTTTGTATGCTGATAAAAATGATTCTGAAGAGACAGAAAACAGATGATGCAGAAAGAGAAAAGAAAATTTCTAGAGCCAAAACTTGGTGTAGTGTTAATGGATGACTACGGAGTATAGGCAGAGGACATGGCTTGATGAAAAACACCAGTAGTATCCCAAGAAAGGAAAGCAACATTTATAGTCTGAGATCAGATAAATGGGTTAACATGGGGAGGTGGTGATGGGATTTCCCTAATGATTGCATCTATTTATGAAGAAAAGAGAGGAAATCTTGAAAATTTGAAGACTGTTGGGAAGATATGAAATATTAATCTGTGAGTGAGGGTGGTGAATGGCCTAGATTAGTAGTTCTCAAACCAGGCTGCATAATGAAATCATCTCTGAAGCTTTTTAAAAAAGAATTGTACAATTATACTACTCTGATTTAATTGGTCTGGAGTGTGTCTCTGCTTCACAATTTTAAAAGCTTCCCAGGTGATTTTAATGAACAGACACAAAGAGTCACTAGGCTAAGGAAGTCTAGTAGATGTTCTGTATTTCAATACACTACACAGAAGGAGGCCATCTAGATGTCAGTTGCCCATATTTTTAATGTGAGGTTACTCAGTATGTGTGTGTGCTTTTCTCCATTCTTTTTGTTTTTATGTTGCTGGTACAGAGTAGATTAAGAGAGCATTCAACAAAATTAAACTTGGCCAAGTTTGTGTGTTTAAAGGGAAAATAGCAAAGGATAGCAGACAACTAATTATAATTAAGACTTACTAGAATCTAAAATGGAAAGGAAGTGAGGTAATGAGGGGTTTAACAGCTAAAATTGTGCTCCTCCACCAAAATTCATATGGTAAAGTTCTAACTTTTACACCTCAGGATGTGACCATATTTGGAGACAGGATGTTTACAGAGGCAATTAAGTTAAAGTGAGTTATTAGGGTGGGTCCTAAACAAATATGACTGGTGTACTTAGAAGAAGACAGTTTGGCTACAGATACACAAAAAAGATGATGTGGAGACACAGGCAGAACACAGCCTCCTACAAACCAAGGAGGTAGTCATGGAATAGATCGTTCCCTTAAAGTCCAGAGAAGGAATCAACCCTACCAACACCTTGACCTTAGATTTCCAGCCTCTAGTACTGTGAGAAAATAAGTCTCTGTTTTTTAAACCACCAGTCAGCAGTACCTTCTTATGGCAGCCCCAGCAAACTAAACTAACTCAAAGGGCATGAGATACACTGAAAACATATATATATATATATATATATATATATATATATATA
>NW_017732107.1:82289-111351 GCF_001890085.2 Hipposideros armiger | reverse complement strand
ATATATATATATATATATATATATATATATATATATATATATATATGAATTCAGGTTTTGGTGAAGTCATACAACATTAAAATAGAAGTAGGATTCAAATAAAGTGACATTAATGAATGGATGCTTGAAATTACAATTATGGAAAAATTGCTATTTGGGGAAATGACAGAAAATAAGGAAGATGGCAATGGAAAATCAGTTATTGTGATTAAGTAGAAGACAATACCTATGGAAAAGAGATTAATGGGTAGGATGCCATGTTATTGCAAAGACAAATTAAGTGATTATTAAATTCATGAATGATTATAATAGGACTCTCAGTATTAGCAATGGTGAGCCAGGAGCTGAATTCTTTAAGGAATCAGAGGGAATACTCCCTTAGTAATTAATAAGTTCCAAATGCTGTGTGTTTTTAGAGAAAAAGAGAGAGAATGAATTGGATGTTATAAGAACAGGTCCAGTTGAGATAAATCAGTTACCACTTGAGATATCTGCCAAGTATGTAACATTTTAGGGGAAATCCTGGCTTCAGTTAGAGCAAAAAGGTAAGATGCACTGAAAAAAAGAAAGGATATCTGTCAAGTAATGATTGTTTCTAGAGAGTACATTGGGGAGGCTTTAGGGGCTGGAGGGAATGAAAAGCAGACGTACAGAGTTACATGGAGGTATGAAAAGTGGTGCTGGGAATGACTTGAAAACCCTGGGTTCCTTGTGATGACTCAGGTAAAATAGGCATTCAGGACTAAATAGTTTAGTTCTAACTATATAAGGCACAAAATGGTGTTAAATTATAATTTCATATTTAATATGTATGTTTACACACACACACACACACACACACACACACACACATGCACAAGCACACACACATTCCCTAGTACATTTTACAGAATATCTTAGCTTGCCATGAACTTCAATCTAGGTAGTATGTTTCTGGTTACATTACTACCATGTTTTTCTATATGATATTCTGTATATTGACATGTTTTTCAGTATGCGTTTATCACCAGAAAATACCACAATATATAATAGATGGGCTATAGATCCATAGTTTTTTACAGAATGTAATGATGCATACAAAACCAAATTGCTCTAATTTACTTTCTTGAATTTGTTGAAAGAACAGAAAATAATGGTTAATAGGGTACTATTTTCAAAGTTACCTTGTTTCCACATCAGCTATGACATGTATGTATTATTAATTTTTAATGGAAAGGAAGTTGAGGTTATTTTTTAAAACATATCCAACAAAGTAATAAGTCTATAATTTGGGGAAATGCAGTGTTGTCCTGTTGAAAATAAGCTAAACTCTGACTTGCCTGTTTTTGTTAACAAGGATTAGGGCCCTGCACTCAGAACATGATTCATAGGTTCATGATAAAAGGTATTATTCAAGGCCCTACTTGAACGTAAGGTGATTTATTAGACTTGATATAAAACTGTGTTAATGAATCATGCCTAGGTAGGGTTCCAGGGTCTTCAAAATTAAAAATAAATCTGACAGGGCTCTAAAATGAAAAGATATATAAATCACTTAATCTTTAATGATAATTTGTGTTCCTGCAATGCCTATATGCTCTGCATTAATTTCTACTTTCATTCTGGGAGCAGTATGGTTGAGATTCTAAGAATCAGTTGCTATCATAAGTGGAATAAATGATTGCATGCATGAAGAAATTAATTAATGCAGTTACCTTCCAATCCATTATTGTATTTGTACTTATAATGTGATATGCTATGATTACACAAACATAGGAAAGACACAAGACATGGCTTTCATGGAAGCTTGTTTCCTGAAATTTATGACTGCTTGCTTTCCCCAGCTGTTTAACAACCCTTTATAAATAATGGAAGGATGCTGTAATCTGACAAACTTTATAATATAAATTATGTGCTAATCATACTAGAATAGCTCTGCTTACTGCCTTCGTTCCCTTATTTAACAGGGATTTCTGTTTAATAATAGAAATGCAAAACCATTAAAGTGGATTTAACTGTAACTATTTAACATCATCTAGTGTGGACAAAATTAGTCATCAATTATTATAAGTCATACTTGACCTTGATAAGAATTGCTAATGATTCAAAAGATAGGCATGTGAATACATTTTTTTCTAATCAAAAATAAGGAGATAGTACAAACTTTTTTCTTTTTTTTAATTAAAGGATAATATAACTACCTTGTTTGAAAAGCCTTGTTATTAATCCACTTTTTGTTTCCTAGTTTCTTTAAAGAAATATATGTATAACACATGCAATAATATCCAGTAAAATGGTCTAGCATGTCATTATCCCCATTGTTTCGAATGTAAAGAATTTGAGTTGGTATAGTGAATAGTAAAGATTTCTACTTAAAGAAGGAATTTAAGCACAGCAAGCAATCCAGTTGAAATGGATGAATCCCTGCTGACATTTTTCAAACCTGAGCCAGAATTCCAAGGGGAGTGTTAGTATCAAATAATCTAATTCACACTTCTAAGTGTGATGCCAGGCATTTACTTTTCTAGCTTTTGGGATAATTATTTCTTCCAGTGGTTTTGTGCAAGGATTGATTACTCTTATGTTTATCAGTTACTGATTATGCTTCCTTTGTAGTAAAACAATTTCTGAGTATTTTATAAAACAATAATGACCACCAACAACAAAAACCTATGCAGAACTAAGTTGGAATATTTATATTGTATTATATACATTTTTCCAGATAACGTACATAATTATCTTGATTTGGAATTCTTATTTTCTCACCTGATTTATCCAGGGTATTAAATAACAATTACCATTTCTATCAATTATTTTCTTTCCTATGCTTTACCCTAATCTCCCACTCTCAGTGGGCTCATAGTTGTAAAACATATTTTAAATTGATACACAATGAGCAGCACAATCAATTATAAAGGTGTTATACTTCACTGTTCTTGTGAAAACTACATTTCAAATGAAACCTGAAATCTTATCAATAGAATTCATAAATTATGAAAATTAGAAGAAAACTATTTTTAGATGGAAGTTCTAAAATTTTCCTTCAAATCACATTATATACTTAGTTTTAATTTGATAATAACAATTAATAAGTGTTTCTAATCTCCAAATATCTCATTTCTTCAAATTCAACTAGAGGCAATAATAGCCGAACTAAAATGTATTTTACATATCTATTTTATGACTATATATATATATATATATTCACCAATTACCAACAGAAACTATAATGCAGTGATATTTAATGAAAAGTATACTCTGACATTTTGAGAAAATTATTTGACTACTCTCAAGTACACTTCACCATTTATTTACAATATGTTTGGGATATGCCAACAAGTTACAAAATTGGAAAGAAATATACTTTGTTAAACCATCCCTTTACAATGTGTGACTACATCTAGAGAAACTACTCTGAAATTTTAAATTTGTATATTAGTAAAATATGGTAAATGGACCAAGAGATTTTTACTCGATCTTAAAGTGCATTTAGACACAGAAAAGTAATATAATCATGTACTTTCATTTATTACTATAAGGTCAATTAAATAGATTAACACTATAAGCTACTAAAAATATTCTCAGGGCATTAGGCTCTCTAAATGCTTTTATTGTTAATTTAAGACTAAGTAAATTTAAATACAGACATTCTTTTAATTCTCTGTCTTTGTCTAAAAAGTCTGTGTTTTGTATTTTGCTTTGTTTTGTTTTTCATTTTATTTCTCCTCTACCTTAGCTTTTCTCACTTTCACTGTATACAATGAGACCTAATGTGAAAGATAAAAATAAATATTAACAATCTTCAAATTTATCATATTAATTTTTGTTTTTAATTTGATAGACTTCAATGTCTTACCAACCAAAATTTCAATAACATCAAAGTAAATTTGCAGTACAGCTTGAGAAAGAGAGAGGCCTTGAAGTTTAGCCTTCCTGCACTTCCCTCTATCTCTGTATTTTTTTTGTATGGATCTCCCAAGCACCTCCAAGTCCCACTAGGTGGTATTTCAGAGAGTAAAACTATGGGGACACAGAGGCAGCCCTCAATAAAGAGAACAATGAACCACCTGGGCCTGGGTCAATAGCCCAGTTTTAAGGGGACAATAGCCTGAACCTCAGAGCTGTTAAGCCAGGTAGCATTACTGGGCTCTGACCAAGCAGCGTGAACCATATCATGGTTCATACCCACCGTTAACTTCTAGCTTCTAGACAACCTAGCCTCGTCAACACCAGAAAAACAGAACATACAGAAGACAGACCAAGTGGGACCACATGGCACCACAGAGATCCAAGAAATCTTCTCCAAATCATAAGGCGATAAAAGTTCTTATTTTATCATCAAGAGGCCAGCAAGCTCCAGGGAGGCACTGTGGAGAGTGGTATGGATGAAACTGAGAAATAGCATCTTTACCTAGAAAGGCAGCGTTACTTAAAAGGCTTTAAACATAATTGTGTTGATGAATTACACTTAATGAAATGGCTTTCCTATTGTTAAATTTTGAAGAAGGACAAATCAATTTATAAACAAAACAAAGTAGCTCCATTTTCTTGCACTTTAGAGCTGAATGTGAATATATTTTATGCTACCACTGTACACTGGAAATGCTATAGTTGACCATACCTTTCAAATAGTGGCAGAATTAATTTAGAAGCTAAAGGTAGATGATTATGGCAAGTAAGTACATTTCATCCTTTAGTAGAGTCAAGTATAAAGAGCTAATTACATAGACAAAAGCAACAACAACACAAACACACACACACACACACACACACACACACACTCATGAAGGTCAGACAAGTCCATGAACTCATCCTAGAAAGTGCTACACTCCTCATTGCTGCATATCACTAGTCAGCTTCAAAGTACTCACCTTAGGAAGATATGCACCAATGCCAGTGCCTAGTCCACCCATCAGCAATTTTGGAACTCTTTTTCTGGAATGGCCATAAGAGCTGTCGTCATATTACCCTCGATGTCCTGAATGTCATCAAAATGTCATCCATGTAACTTTGCTAACAATTGTCACCCAAATAAACTTTAATTAAAAAAAAAAATGTCTTCCTTCCAATATTTCTTTTATCTTTGGGTAAAGAAAGAAGTCACTGAGGGCAAGATCAGGTGATTTCCAATACAGTTGTTTGTTTACTGGCTAAAAACTCGCTCATAGAGAGTGCTATGTGAGCTGGTGCATTGTTGTGATGTAAGAGCCATGAATTGTTGGCTAAAGTTCAGGTCATTTTCATGTAACTTTTTCATGCAGCCTTTTAAGCACTTGCAAATATATAGTAAACTTGGTTAACTGTTTGTTCAGTTGGTACAAATTCATAAGGAATAATCTTTCTGATATTAAAAAAGGTTAGCAACATCATTGCAACAAGTTCACAAACTTAATTGTCAGACCTCCTATATTTTAATTAGCAGGTGAAATAGTCTAAAAGTAATTAGAGAAAAGTAAACACAAAACCAAATATGTATTTAACAATAATTGAACTAAACACTATGTTTTTATTTGAGAATCTAACTTTCTCCTTTACTTTGAAGGCCTACCACTCTACAGCAATAACTACATGTTTTAGAGTAAGAAATATTATCTGGTTAATTCTATAATTTATTGACACTTCATAATTGCTTATGTTTTCCAATTATCTTCATCTATAAAATATATATTATAATATTCTGCCTGAAAATAAATGTAGCCTAGATTTGCATGGTAATAAATACATCATGCTAATCATTGCTAAATTGCTCTTTTATATTTATGCTCACTGCTTTCTTGAAGTCATCTGGTAATAGTTTAACTGAATTTTGATAATATAGGTATTTTTGCATTTCATAAAGCGGATAAAAATAAAATATTAATTTAAAAGATCATTTTGGGGGAAGTCATTTGTGTTGTGTGGCCTTATAATTTGCATTGTAGAGCTCTGTACTTGTTCTACTTGTAAGGACAGAAAGCTATTCCAAATGATTTAGCTGAATTTTTTAGGGGACAACAATGCAGCCAAAAACTTAGGCATCTGTTTATTTAGAGAAGTTTTTGTACTGAATTATGGAACATTTGAAAAATTCAAATGTACTCAGTTCTCCAAAGATATATATCGTGACACCCAGGGCAACTAACAAGGCGTAGTTACACTTAGTTGTAACATAAAGTGCTATTAAAAATTTGAGAGAATTTATTAACCTTAATTTAGTGCTAAATATTTTTGGCAAATTAATCATTGAAAATTTGTTATTTTACATATACAGTTATGCACAGCTTAGCAATGGGGATATGTTCTAAAAAATTAGTTGTTAGACAATTTCATCATTGTGCGAACATCACAGAGTGCACTTACACAAACCTAAATGGTATAGCATCCTACACACCTAGGTTATAAGGTATGCTACTGTCACATATGTGGCCCCTCACTGACCAAAATGTTACGTGATACATAACTGTACAGCTATTCATCACATACAGATGGTGATAGTTAATTTTATGTGTCAACTTCACGGGGCCATGGGATACCCTGATAGTTGGGTAAACATTATTTCTGGGTGTGTCTGTGATGATGTTTCTGAAAGAGATTAGCATTTGAATCAGTGGACTGAGTAAAACAGATGATCTTCCCCATCGTGCTGGTCATCACCCAACCCTTTGATGGCCTAGAACAAAAGGGCAGAGGAAGATGAAATCAACTTTGACCAGCTGCATACACTGAGACTCTGCCCTTCCACCCTTCGCACTCCTTGTACTCAGGCCTTGGGATCCAGACAGGAATCTACCCCAACAGCTCTCTGGCAGTCAGGCCTTCAAACTACCACCAGCTTCCCTGAGTCTCCAGCTTGCAGGTGGCAGGTTATAGGACTTCTCCATCTCCATAGTCATGTGGATAGCACCTTACAGTAAATATTTCACATATATTGATTCTGTTGAGTCTGTGTCTCTGGAGAACCTTGACTAATACACAAATGCAGCTTCCATATTTAGGATATTAAAAAGCTTTTTAAAAAAAAATATAGGCTCATATATAATATTTACAAAGGTTTGCATAATCAACCCATGCAAAAGTATTACTAGATTTTTATTTAGCATACCTAATCTTACCACATGAAATGTGTGTAAAATTTTGAAAACAGAAATTGACATTATTATTTTGTGGATTGACAATAACATCCAAGACCTGGCAAAGTCAGAAGCTATGCCTTGGCTCTCCATCATGCAAATAAATCTGTGTTTACAATCCATTTCACACATGCCAATTAGATTACATTTGCTCTAACACTGAAAAATATGATGTTAAAGACAATCACTTTTTCATTAGCACCAGGGTGTTCCTTGCATAATTTTTTTTGTTTTAAAAAAATTAACCCTTGAATTGTTACCACCTCTAGTGTTCAATCTGTCAATTCCCTTGAAGGAAACCAGAGTAAGTCTTCCAAAAATATAGCATAAAAATTGACATAGTAACATAAAAATTCGTTTGAGCTGAAGTCAGTTAATCTCCGCCTCTTCTGCCTAAAGGAAGGATATAAATTCTCCTTTTACTGAAGATAAGACTTCTCAACCCCAAAACGGCACCAGAGGAATCTGCAAACAAAACTGACTCCATTGGTTAGTTCCCTCTCATATATTTTCTTTCCCACTGTTTGCTATTCTTGGGAGCCCTGAACTGATTTCCTTTGTCCTGTCACTTCTCCTCAAATTTATTGTTCTTTGTTGAAGATGCTATGTAAGCTGGAATTCTAAGCCACAATTGAAGTGCTTTTCATTTAGGTTTTTCCCATGTGATGTATGCTGCATGCATAAAAACATCCCAAAACTTTTTGTCTTTGTTAATCTATCCTTTTGTTAGAGTCTCAGCTGAAATCTAAAATGGGTGGAGATCAAGGTTTTGTGTATAGAATTAAACAGGGGACAAGGTTCATTTTTATCCATACAAATATCAGTTTGATCTAACATCACTTATTGAAACAAGCATCATTTCCATGTGAAAAAAACATACAATATCTAATAAAGGGATAGATATAAAATATTCATTGCTTGGAAGATAACATATCATTGAGATGCCAATTAAATTGTAGATTTGAGGCTATACCAATCAAAATTTTAGAAAAGTGTGCCTGTGTGTGTATGTGTGTGTGAATTCATGTGTGTGTATAAACGGACAAGGTATTTTAAAATGTTTATGAAAATGCTGTAAGGGATATAATAGTTAAGAGACTCTTGAGGGAGTGTTTAGGTTAGAGAATATACATATTTGTTGATAGTATCTAGAAAATCATGATTTTGTGTGTGTGTGTTGCATTTAAATCCAGTGACCTCACTAAATAAACTTGTTGAATATAGTAAGTTGTGTTTAATGAATAGTATGTTTCTAGATGCTTTAAAAAATAATCATCGGTGACTGACAAAAGGTTTACATTTACTTTTCCAAACCTTAAAACTACTTTTATTGTGTTATTGCAACTGTCCGGATGTCCAAAACAACATGAAGGAAGTAGGGACAGTGCATATCGTTACTTTGTTCCTCACATCAGCGGAAATTAAAAATTTCACCCTGAATACAATGTCAGATGGACTTAGAAAAAAATAATCCATGACTAATTATAGAAGTTCTCTCTTTTCCTCTTTATTCCTATTTTTGAGAGCTTTTTTGTTTGTTTGTTTTACATAATGAGCATGCATTCAATTTTAGAAAATGCTTTGCTGAATATATTGAGATGATCATATGATTCTTTGCCTTTATTTTAAGTTTGTGTATTATGTTTGTTGATAGTTAAGTGTAAAATTGCACTAGCATTCCCTGAATAAACTCCACTCACTCATAATGTATGCTCTTTTTATATATCACTGGATTCTATGTGTTATTATTTTGTTCAGGATTTCTGTGTCTATGCATGTAAGAGGTATTGGATTATAATTTGTCTTAAGATTGATGTTTTTTACATTAATATTTGCAAGATTCAATAGTGACAGCATTCTGTGGTTAAACACATCCAATGTCTTAATTTCAGATGTATCTTTTAAGTTCTAGGTGTGCATTTAATATTTTAGAGATTCAAATTATCTGTTGAAATTTTCCATCTCATCTATTCTGTTCATCTTTTTGTTTGCCTTATTTATCATATTAATCACAGTTAATTTAAAAGTCTTGTCAGCTAACTTTAATATCTTGATTAGCTGTGGATTTGCCTCTATGGTTTGCTTTTGTTTATCCTTACTTAATTATCAGTAACTGTTTCTGCCTTTTCACATATTTATGAACTGTTTTCTCCTATTCTGGGCATTGCACATAATAGAATTTTAGTCACTTCAGAGTGGAGAAACCCATTTCCATGGAAGGTTGGGTAAAAGGTGATAACATTAGTCCATTAAAAAACTGAGCTGGCACTAAACTGGTTTATAGCTTTAGTGTTACTATATATGTCTGATGGTTCTTGTGTGTTGATACCTCTCTCTTTATCTCTCTCCTCTCTCCCCTCAGCCCTCAAGGACTGAAAAAATTCAGTTCTGTCTTTCAGAATTTTTGTACTTAGTTCTTATTTTCTGCCCTACATATTAAAAAATTGACAACTCAATTGTTAAGGGAGGCCAAGCAGAAGCTTGTAGCACACTCCTTGCCCCTAGCAGGTTCTCATCCCTAGTTCAGTGAAATGCCCGAAAATGTTACTCAACTTTTCTGTTTCCAGCAAAGCCACCCACCCACTCCCACTCCCGTCTCCTGCCTTTTCTGAGATTCAGCAAACATCCTGTAGGGAAGCCAGCTCTGCATTTTGAGCGCTTTCATTTTCCCATTTGTAATGGCCATCCCATAAAACTCTAAAAGCTCTTCTGAATTATCTTTCGTATAGTAGAGGCTTCCGCCCTGACCTGTTCAGAATTAATAAATATCCCCAAGGAAATAAAAGGTCAAAGACTCTCTTCTCTGTATTTAATCTGATATGTCATGTAATATACAAAACAAATGGAGACTTTTTCAGTAAAGACGACCTTTTTATGTAATATGCCATTGACCGTGATCTTATTAGAAATATTACATTATCATTTCAAATATAAACTTCCCTTAAAATTACATTTTCCTGTTCCTCAGATTTTTTTTTCTTTATACCTGCTATACTTTCCTATGGATGACAAAACATTATTCTATAGCAGGGGTCAGCAAATTTTTTTGTAAAAAGCTGAATAGTAAATAGGCATTCTAACAACTCAATATTGACAAATAGGTACAAACAACATACTAATATAAATCAACAGACATAGCTTTAGTCAAATAAAATTGTATTTATGAAAACAAGTATTGGGTCAGATCTAAACTGCTGGATTTACTTTTCTTCTACCTATTCTATGGCATGAAAAGTCCCCAAAGACTTACTTTATAAGTCATTTGACTCCCAGTCTCTGCCCTGACATGTAAAGAGCTTGGAAGTCACCACCCCTGTCCTTACAACTAGAAAAACCTGGACAAGCCGAAAAATCAATGACTTTTCTTGGACTCATTAGAGAACTGAAGTCACAAGGAAAACTTGTAGTCTGAAATCTGGAGCAACAGGCACATCAAGAAACATGCAACAACTAAGACCTGGAGCTGGGGCAATAAACTGAAAGAAGCAATTAAATGACAATTTGATGAACTGCTGGAGATTCAGTGTGAGCTACAAAGAGAATCAGAAACTCAGGTAGACTACAGTTTTTGCAGGGCCACTCCAGGAAGCCCACTAGGTTTTCATAGTGAGTATCCAAGAAAGATTCCCTCATGATTCCAGCAGATCCATTGTGCAATATGTACAGAGCTTTAACTTTAAAAAATGTTACTCTCTAGGAAAAAAAAAATGACTTACCAGAAAACAATTGTGAAACAAAATTTTCCATACTTCAACTCTCGCTGCCCTATCCTCCCTAAGGGATAAAAAAATGTAGTCAACACAAGATAAGGCTTCAGGAAAGTATTCTGAGAATGCTACAATGAGAAACCTTATGGATCTTATCAGAAGATGCAGAAAAATAATTCGACAAAAATCCAATACCAATTCATGATAAACACTCTCAGAAAATTAGCAATAGAAGCCAATGTCTTCAACTTGATAAATGACATCTGCAAAGCAACTTAGTTAACATCATACTTAACAGTGAGTCACCGGAAACTTTCCCCGAAGATTACAAAAAATAAAATACAAGTCTATGTCACCACTCTTATCCAATACTATAGTGGATATCCCAGCCAATGCAAAAGATAAGGGGGGAAAAAAAGGTGTATGGATTGAAAAGGAAGAAATAAAACTGTCTTTAGAGATGGAATAATTATCTATATGAAAATCCCAAAGAACTACAAAACAAAAACAAACAAACAAGCAAAAAACTTCTAGATTAAGAAATAAGTATAGATTTCTGGTCAAGATGGTGTAGTACATAAAACCGTGCTCACTTCCTCTCAGGACCACATCAATTATAAGTAAACCACAGAACAGCCATTATTGAGAATCACCTAAAGTCTAGCTGAACCCAAAGCCCTACAACTAAGGATATACAGAAAAAGTCAGCTAGAGACTGGTAGGAGGGTCAGAGACATGGAACGGGCTGTCTCACACTCACCTGTGACCATTAAAAAGTCAGGACCGATATCTCAGCTTGGAAAGTCCCACCTCGAGAAGAGAAGCGTTTCAGCTTCTCCACAGCCCACGGTTTCAGTGCTGGGGAGAGAAGTCCTAATAATGTCTGTCTGTGAAAACCAGCAGAGATTGTAACTGAGTAAGACAGAAGGAGGCCGGAGTCCCAGCTGCTCCTCATAATGAAATCATGCGTGGACTTACTTACTCTGTGTTCCAGCGCTGGGGCTTCAGCTCAAAAGGTGCCAGAGACAGTCAGAGTAAAGATGAATTATTTGGCTTCAGGCAGGGGGCTGGAGGAACAGCTTTCTTCCAGAAGGAGGAACTGGCGGAAGCCATTGTTTCCTTGTTGAGCCCTCCCCCTGCCTGTGTGCAGCCGCCTTACTTGAGTCTCCCTTAAATGGCTATCACCTTTGTCAGCCCCGCCCCAGTGATTCCCTGAGTGATTCCCACTTCCCACCGAACGTTCAGGCACACCCAAGCCACTTCCAATGGCTTTTCCATATAAACAGCCTGCCTTGGCACATGCTGTGGACATTCTTAAAATCTCTCAGAGGTTCACAAAACCCAAACTTGCAGCATCTGGCTCCGGCATGTCCTGTACCTCTGGCTGAGCAGGCCCAAGCAGGGCACTAACAGCAGCCAGCGTTTGTTCGCAGCTTGGCCTCGCAAGGCACCTCCAAGCAGAGCATGGATAGCAATTTCTGGATTGCTTTGTGGCTCATGCCAACTGGTCCTGGGCAGGGCACAGACTGTTGCTGAACTTGGTTTGAAGAGGGCACGCTCCCAGAGGGCCTGGGGCTGGCAGGCCCAGTGGCCAGCTGTGGACTAGGCCAGAGCATCACCCAGCCACCTCCAAGGATGACTGGGGGCACCAAAGGGCAGACTGGGCAGGCACCAGAGCCCCACTAAAGCAAACCCTGCTCTGTAGGATCAGCCCCTGCACAACAGCACCTCCACTGTAGTCATGGCCAGTCTTCACAACCTATCAGCCTGAGGGTCAGTCCCTCCCACTGATGTGCCAACAGCAATCAAGTCTCAACTGCAACAGGAGGGTACATACAACCCACACAAGGGATACACCTGGAGCACCCAACTCTGGTGGCCAGAAAGACTGCACCACTGGGTCCCACAGGACCCCTAGTACATATGGAAACTTTACTAAGACTGGGAGGCATAGCAGCTCTACATAGAAACAAACACAGGGAGGCAGCCAAAATGGGGAGACAAAGAAACATTTGCCAAATAAAAGAAAAGAAAAAAGCTCCAGAAAAAGAACTAAACTAAATAGAGACAAGCAATCTATTAGAATTAAAAAAAAAAGTATAGAAGAAATATTACAGAACACAAGTAAATACACAAAATTTAATTGCCTTTCTATATACCAGCTATAGGCAATTGAAAAAAAATAAAGTATATATACATATATGTATATATACATATACAATTAAATAAATGAAAGAAATCAAAGATCTAAATAAGATGATTTATTTACATTCCTGTCTTTGTTTTTCATAATTTTTTCTCTATTATGCCTTGGTGTCATTTTATTTGAATTCAACTTGCTTGGATTAAGTAGTATCTCAGATCTTTGGGCTTATCTTTTTCTTTCATTTTGGAAAATTCTCATGCATTACTACTTCATGTAGTACTTCTGTACATTCTCTCTCTTTCTTAATTTCCTTACACTTCAATTAACCATATATATCTTTACTGATTTTCACATTTTAATGCTTTTTTTTTGTTTTTCATTATTTTTTCCTCATTCTTCTGTAATGTGAATATTTTCCTGTTAACAGAACCCATCCGTTTTCTTCTTAAGTGGCTTCTATTAAAGAATACACATTTTCTTATTGTACAGACTCTAAATACTCACAAAATTGTCTCAATTTTGTATTTTTTGAATATGTGTATAATTTTCCAGCAATTTTAAATATTAAGATATAATTTACATGTAACATTATGTAAGTTTAAAGTGTACAATGTGTTGATTTGATACCTTTATATATTGCAATATGATTATCAGCAGTGTTAACTAATACCTCCATCACATTACACAATTATTTCTTTTTTGTGGCAATAACATCTAAGATCTAGTTTTTTAACCACTTTGAAGTATATAATAAAGTATCCTTGATTATAATCACAATACTGTACATTACATCTCCAGAATTTATTTACGTTCTAATTGGAAGTTTGTACTATTTGACTGAAATCTCCCAAATTCCCCCACCTTGGTAATCACTATTTGACTCTGTATGAGTTCAGCTTTTTAAATTCCACATAAAAGTGAGTTTATACAAATACTGTCTGTCTCTCTCTGACTTATTTAACTTAGCATAATGCCTTCCAGTTCCATCCATGCTGTTGCAATGGCAGGATTTCCTTCTTTCTCATGGCTGAAGAATATTCCCAGTAATTTAAATATCTATATTATCTTAGTTTAATCTGTTGTGTTTTAGTTTTTCTTGGTTTATTGACATTTATTTTTGTTTTTCTGCATGGCTGTTACTTTTAATAAAATCTAAAAATTATGAAATAGAATAATGTAGAGTTTGGGTGACATTATCTTCTTCCAAAATAGCTTGACTACCTCTTTGGCTACAGTAGTCAAATGTGGGTAATTCTCTGTAGTCTAATCAAATACTGAGCTGATTCGTGGTCTACTTGCAATGATTATAAGGCCCCGTATGGCTTCCTGTCTCACTATCATCTAGGAAATAGCCTTCCAGTGTTTTAAACTGAGCCTAAGGTGAATGCTGGGGGCTCCTCCTGCTTGATCTTGTCTCTTCAGAATTATAAGACTCTTAACATTAATTTAGTTTTCAAATATTTCTAGATTACTTTCCTAGCTTACTACCCCTTGCTGATTTATAATACAGGGAAATGTCCTGAGGGGAAATTTGGCTGAGTGTATGATTCACTTCTACCTTCTAATCTGGATCCTAGCCCCTCAAGAATATGAATTTAGTCTGTCTAACCCACAAGAAATCAGAAAAGTATCTGTTCATATTTCTGCTTCTTAGAGTTATCCTCAATATGAACTCTCTGACCATTTTTCTTATTCAATACCTAAATGCCAAGAACAAATAAGAAGTTGTAGCTTGTTGATTCTTCTTTCCTGAAATGTTGTCCCCTCAAGTCCTGTTCACTTTAGCAGCTCTCTTCAAAGCTTTTATTTTTTGTTTGTATTTTATCATGATTTTCTACTTGGTCTCACTGCAATTCATTATAATCTGCTTCAAGCTACGACATCATATCCATAAGCAATAGTTTTAAATGGTATTGTTTTTTTAAAAGTGGTCAGATACATTATAAAAGTGCTATTTTATGTTTTAATAATCTAAATGACTATTCACTATTAAAAAACATTTGAAGATTGAACTCAAGCTATATTGTGTCATCTTGAATTATTTTCATCTCTTCCAAAATTTATATTTGGTAGGCAAGGAGAAATCCAATACAATGTTTAAAGGAATAAAATTTACCAGAAAGAATAAGAAAAGGGAGTTGAATGTTAAGGGAAAGACTAGAAAATAAGATAACCATTTTTGAAAAAACAAAAACAAAAACAAAACTTCTGGAATTAGGTCTTTAGAAGTCATTAGTAAAAACAACAACAAATGAAGCACAATGGCCAAAAGACAGATGCATTGTTATATTTTTAATATATAGCACATGTAATAGAAGTCTACCCCTTTTGAGACTTATTTTTTTAATTCAGAGCATACTAATATTTGAATCTCTTTTTATCTTTCAATCAAGGGAGAGTAAAGCATCTTTCATTAAAATAGAATTTTAATATCCTAAAAAATAATATGATTGTGTTAAGCAGAGAGTTTTTATAATCTGCATACAACTGTGACTAATGAAAAATGAATGAGAAATAAAATAAAAATATGAGTTCAACTTGAAAAGTGGGTACACTTTGTTCCTGTCTTCAGAATGTTTGAGTCCATAGGAGAGGAAATTAACTTGATGGGAAGCCAAATTAATTCAATATCTAATGATAAAGCTAAATAGGTATTATTAAAACCAATACTACAACAAAAAAGACAAAGATAAGGTGTTTGAAATATGCAAAATTTAAATAGGCGAAACACAAAGGATATAGAAGTTAAAATTTATGTATTCCCATAAATGACTGATACTTAAATCAGCAGATGCCTACAATTCATCTTGTTTTACAACCAATAACAATGGGAATAACAATCTCATTGTTTTTATAGAATTTAAAAGAAAAAACAGATTTGTAAGTACTTCAAGAAGCCTCTGAAATATATTAACTACAAATGTTACTTTTTCTAAGAATCTTATGTGAAATTTTTATAGTCTTCTGAAGAGAAAATAATGTATGCTATACTGATCAAAATATGAGAATTATAAAATGCTTCTAAAAATGCTGATCAAAGTGCATGCTAGTCTGTTTCAACAATGCACAGCATTGTTTGGTAATAGACAAGTAGATGAAGATTAATTTTATAAAATATTTAGGTTGCATCCGTTCATCGCCTGGCCTTTACCAAGCACCTCAAAGTCCAACATGACCATCTGCAGATCTCTTTGTAGCTCACACTACATGATGCTGAATAAGGCTCAGGCAGCAGCTGACCATGGCCTGCAAAAGAGCCCCTCCCAAGAGGCCTCAGAAGCAACATACCTGGTGGCCAGCTTCAGACCACTCCAGAGCACCACCCAACCTCTTCCACAAACAATATACCCAAATGGCAGTCTCAGCAGACACAGGAGCCCCTCTAAAGGGAATTCTGCTCTGTAGGTTCATCCTCTGCACAACAGCTGAGACTATGCAGACCATAGTAATGGCCAGTCCTTGCAACCAATCAGTCTGAGAGTCAATCCCTCCCATTGATGTGCAAATAGCAGCCAATGCTCAACTACAACAGCAGGGTACACACAACCCACACAAGGTATACACCTGGTCTCAGGTGACCAGGGAGACTATGTCACTAGGCCCCACAGGACACCTACTACATAAGGCCACTCTACTAGACCAGGAGATGTAGCAGCTCTACCTAATACATAGAAGCAAACATAGGGAGGTAGCCATAATGGGGAGACAAAGAAATACATTCCAAATGAAAGAACAGAACAAAGCTCCAGAAAAAGAACTAAACTAAATGGAGAAAAGCAATCTACCAAATGCAGACTTCAAAACACAGGTTATAAAGAGTCTCAGTGATCTCAGTGAGAACATCAACAAAAAGATAGAAACGTGAAAATGGAGATAGAAAACCAGTCAGAATAAGAAATAAATAAGAGCCAGTCAGAAATGAAGAATACAGTAACAGAAATGAAGACTACATTAGAGAGAATCAATAGTAGATTAGATGAAGCAGAGGATTGAACCAGTGATTTGGAAGATAAGGTAGCAGAAAACACCAAATCATAACAGCAAAAAGAAAAAACAATCCTAAAAAATGAGGATAGTTTAAGGGGCCTCTGAGACAACATCAAGCCTATTAACACTCACATCATAGGGGTACCAGAAGGAGAAGGACAGATCAAGGAATTGAAAACCTTTCTGAAGAAAAAAATGAGAGAAAACTTCCCTAACCTGGGGAAGGAAACAGATATACAAGCTCAGGAAGCAAAGAGTCCCAAATAAGATGAATCTAAACAGGTCCACACCAAGACACATCATAATTAAAATGTCAAAGGTTAAAGACAAAGCGAGAATCTTAAAAGCAGCAAGAAAAAAAGTTGTTGGTTACCTACAAGAGAGCTCCTATAAGACTTTCAGCTGATTTCTCAATAGAAACTTTACAAGCAGAAGGGATTGGTACAAAATACTAAAAGCAATGTAAAGCAAAGACCTATAGTCATAAATACTTCACCCAGCAAAGCTATCATTGGGAATGGAAGGACAGAAAAAGAGCTTCCCAGACAAGAAAAAATCTAAAAGATTTCATCACCACCAACATTTTAAAGAAAAACAAGATAAAAAATATGAATAATAAAATGACAATAACTACATATCAGCAATGACTTTAAATGGGTTAAAAATTCCAATCCAAAGACATAGGGTAGCTGAATGGTTAAGTAAACAAGACCCATACATATACTGCCTACAAGAGACTCATTTCAGATTAAAAGATACACACAGGTTAAAAGTGAAGAGATGGAAAAAGATATATCATGCAATTGGAAATGAAGAAAAAAAAAAACTGGGATAGCAATACTTATACCAGAAAAGTTTGAATTTAAAACAAATCTTAGGGGTGGACAGGTTGTTCAGTTGGTCAGTTGGTTAGAGCACGTGCTCTGAACAACAAGGTTGCCGATTTGACTCCCACATGGGGTTGTGGACTACACCCCCCGCAACTGGATTGAAGATGGTGACTGGACTTGGAGCTGAGCTGAGCCCTCCACAACTAGGATTGAAGGACTACAATTTGACTTGGAGCTGATGGATCCTGGAAAAAACACATTGTTCCCCAATAAAGTTTAAAAACAAAACAAACAAATCAAAAAACAAAGTTTATAACAAGAGACAAGAAGAACCCAGTAATCCCACATCTGGGTATTTACTCAAAGAAACCAAAAATACTACTTTGAAGGGACATATGTTCATTGCAGCATTATTTACAATAACCAAGATATGGAGGCAACCTGGGTGTCCATCAAGGAATAAATGGATAAAGATGAGGTGGTACATATTTACAATGGAATATTAGCCATAAAAAAGCTGCCATCTGCAACAACACGGATGGACCTAGAGGGTATGGTACTGAGTAGAGCAAGCCACACAGAGAAAGATAAATGCCATATGATTTCACTTATATGTGGAATCTAAAGAACAAAATAAACAAAACAAACTCCAAGATAATATAGTCAATAATATTGTAATAACTATGTATGGTGTCATATGGGTGCTACATATATTGGGGTGATCACTTCATATGTTATATAAATGTCTAATCACGATGTTGTACACCTAAAACTAATACAAATATAATAAGTCAACTGTAACTGAAAAATAAAAAAATATTAAAAAAAAGAAATGAGCTAACAAGCAATGAGAAAACATGGAGGAAACTTAAATGCATTTTACTAAGTGATCAAAGTGAATCTGAAAAGGGTAGTACTGTATAATTCCAACTATGTGACATTCTGCAAAAGGCATAACCATGGCAACAACAAAAAAATAAGTGGTTGCTAGGGATCAAGGAAGAGGAGGGATGAACAGGTAAGAACAGAGGATTTTCAGGGCAGTGAAAATACATAGTACCATAAAAATGAATACATGTCATTAAACTTTGTTCCAACCCATAGAAGGTACAACACCAAGAGTAAGCCATAATATAAACTGTGGACTTTAGGTGATTATGGTGTATCAGTGAGGGTTGATGAACTCTAACAAATATACTACTCTGGTGGGGGATGTATGTATGTGTGGGTGCAGGGCATCATATGTGAGAAATCACTACCTTTTTCTCAATTTTTCTATAAACATAAAATTGCTCTAAAAATAAACTCAATAGAAAAAAAAATCAGAGACTATATGGATTCAAAGTAAAGTGTTATTTTATTTACCGAGCAAGTCTCTTAAAATAGAATTCCTAAAATATATTTTACTTCTATTGGGTATAGTGCTTTAACTATCGCTTGTTGTGGGAGAGAGGGGAAAAATATAAAGCAAATTGTTAAGTGCCAAGGTTTACCAAAGCAAAGAAGTGTAAATGAGCAGACAAAAGTATATATCATTTTCTGGTTTCAAGTTTCATTCTTTCCAATCTTCTATACCTCCTGTAGTCCAGCTATTATCTTAAACAATGAGAATATTTGGATAAAATTCTGACCATGAAATTCCTGACATTTTGACTAGATCAAGGCAGAAAAATGAGCTCAAAAAATGTAATATATTTTTTAACAATAAGCATGAAAACTACAGATGTACTTTGGTATCAAAAGTATTTATTGGGTTGTCAGAAAAGTCATGACGTATTTTTTCTGTTTTTCATTGCAAAAATGTGTCATGACTTTTCCGACAACCCAATAATTAATTAGCTAGAGTTCCCCATTCCTTGGTCATTTTCATTCAAGACATATCTACAGACATTCTGAGGCTGTTACAGAGCACAAGTGACTCCTGAGCACTTGAAACGTGGCAAGTGTGATTTAGGAACTTCATTTTTAATATTACTTAATTTTTAATATTACTTAATTTTAGTTAATTTAAATTTAAAATGTGAAACGAGAGTTACTTATTGGGAAACATTTAAGAATGTTTGGAATGACTTGGCTATGTAAATCTATATTTGCAATTGTCAATTTCATGGAATCAAATACAGATCAAGAACTCCCAATAAAAATGTAATGTCTAGATTAAGATGTGCTCTAAGTTAACTATCTAATTAATAATTGCCATTTCATTATATGTTAGAATAATATTTTGAATATATTATATTAAATAAAATGTCATAATAATTAAAAAAATAGAAATGATCCTTGCTGTAACGAGAAAATTACTGAATGTCTTGGGGTCTCAGTTACATCATCTGTAATTTAAGGATAACTGTAGTACATTTGCCTTATGATTGCTGTGAGGATTAGCTTAGTTAATACCTAGAAGTCACTTAGACAAGTAATCAACACCTCATAAATGATAAAAGATTTTAGCATGCTTCATTGTTGTGATTAGTAATATAACAATGCAATCTTATAAAAAGCAAATATTCTAAAAGTGTAAAAATTTCAAAACATGTCAAATTGAGCTATTATATGTGTATATGTATATAATTAAGCTATTATTACTAATGAATCATTTCACATTTCAAACATAATGATCATGCCTTCTATCTACGTCATCTTTCTGCATAGAACATTATCCATTTTTTTTTGTTTCAGTTTATATAGGTAACAGAACCCTGAGAAAATAACTTGACAAAGCAAAAAAAGAGAAAAACTATACAATTATTTTAATAATTAATACTGGTACAAACATTTTAGATAAAGATATAGAACACTAAGTTCTCAAGGTCATTTCTGGAGGTTATTATCTTAATAACTCGGGCATTTGTATCCAGCAGTAGAAAGCTCATTAGAATAAAAAGAGAGAGAGATGAAACATATATAATTCTAATAACATCAAAATGATCAGACATTTGTTAATGATTGACAAGAACCTGGCTTCATTTCTATGTGTGCAGACATATTCCTATTATCTTTATTTTTGTGTATTAGCTATCCTTGGAAACTTGTTGAGAGAAACATGGGATCAGTTCTATATATATATCCTATTGCCATTGTAATATCACTTTGTCTATGGCACCATGTAAAATAATTCCTCCTCACGCATGCTATATGTTCATTTAGCCTATACGTCCTATCATTCCCACTTAGGTTTCTCTTTTTTTCTCTTTTTTTCATTTTGTTTTTTGTTTATTTGTTTGTTTTATTAAATCTATGATTTTAAACTCAAAAATTATTAATTTTGTGCCATAATAGTGGCCTATTTGGCAGGTCAATGGAATTTGGCAAATTGCATATTGGCTCTTAAAGCCTCACTGATTAAGTAGTTGGAAGTGCTTGAAACAATTAGATATATGAAATTTGAATTGTAATCCAAAGTGTCATGAGAATTTAATGAAGTTTCTAAGTGGCATTAGATGGTTAGAAAAACATAATCTGTCAAATTTATAAGTTAATTGAGCATAAACCAGAGGACATGTGAAGACTTAAATGTATTTAATTCTACCAAAAAAATCTTATTTCACTTATAAATAGAATATTTGTACATTGAGTATAAGACTTAATAAACACTATCTATTAATTATAACTGTGAGAAAATAAATATTAAAATACAAAAAAGTGGAAAAATTATTTTCCTTGTATAATAAGCCTCATTATTATTATTTTTTTAAAATGTCACTTTGCTTACATATCTTTGAGCTCTAGGGGGGGAACATTTGGAGAGCATGAGACTATCTTCATATCCAAGAAATAACAGTGCAACTGAGCTAAACATATATACATATAAAACAGCAATGGTTCTATTATTCCGTCCCAGTACTGAAGTCATATTCAGCATTTTGTATTGTACCTCAAAGCACACATAGAGACATTACTGAAGATCTTACAGGGACACTGAACAGAGTCCTAATGGCATATAGCAAAGCCAAAATTGAATTTAAAAATCTTGGTCTCTGATTTTCACCAGCCCCTAACATTTCTCCTCTCTCTCCAACAGACTATAAATTTTCACTGTTATCAGGAAACTGTAATATTCTCCTTTGTAAGATAATCCTCCTTTCAAAACCAATGCCAGTACCTAACAGAGCATTGAGAAACCATTTTTTAATTAAACATGACCTTAGGAGAGACTTATCCCCATGCCAATGTCCTTATGCTGATCAAAGCATTTACTTCACCAAACAACTCTTCCTGTGGGGAGGGGGGAAGATTTGGCTGCTGATAAAAGATAACTTTTCTGTATCATGAGATTTAGACCTCGCACCTCTATAGAATCAGGTTTTGATGGGAAACACTTTGGGAATATTTGTCTTCATGCCAAATATGTCTAGAATGCATTTAATTTGTTCTGGGAAATACATATTAAATCTATAGTAGCTATGACATACCACATTGATTGGAGGAAGGAGCTGATGAATTTGGAGATCACTGATGAGATTCAGAATAAATACTGCTGATGAGAAGCCACAGGCAGTATCTGCCCTTGGAAATAAACTTTGCTTGCCACCAGCAGATGGTCTGAGGTCACATTTTTGTGAATGTGATTGGTATGAAGTCTGAATGATGTTTCACTGGTTAGAAACAACAGTGATACAGATATTTGATAGTAGGTTGGTCAGGTATTGAAAGTTATGTGTACCTGAATTATGTAATGGAAAAGCATTTATGATATTATATATGAAAACAAGATACTAATATGTGGTATGATAACACTATTTATTTACCTACATACTTTTCTATAACCCCCAATTACTTATAAATATATTTATAAATAGTTTACCATTTATAAGTAACTTATAAATGCTTATGTATGTGCATAACGCAACAGATTGTATGCATAATGCAACAGACTCAAAATGAATTAAGGACCAAAACAGGGTGAAGGGAAAATAAGAGACAGTAAAATACAGAAAAGATAAATCCATAAAGTTCAAGCAAATTCTGTCAGTTAATAAGATGAAAATAAGAATAATTTGGGTAAAATATATTTTCTTGCCTTTAATTCTTATAGTTCATTCCAGGGCAAACTAGAATGTGAAATGGGCCTAAATGAACAATTTGCATAAAAACAATAAGAGCAAGTAATGTGAACAGTTTTTATAAAGGGGCAAATAGCCTTATCCAAATTATATCCTTAACCTTATTCAGCTCATTAATGGTACAACTCGATCCAGGAGATCAGGAGAAAGGTGTAAACTGTGCTTACGACATTGTTTAAAATACACTTATGTCTCCTAAATAATAAAAAAAATAATAAGTTAGTTGATAAATCAGTTTGAAGGTATCATGTTTAAGTATTTAGATAGCTGCATGAGTATTCTCTGAGTTTGTAACCATCTGGTGTAACTAAAATAAAGCAAGTATCTTTATGAAACAATTTGCTATCTTTGAGTATACATCATAAAATACCTGATGCATTGAAAATTTATAAAAGTAATGGATTTTTTTAATAATTAATGCAGATTTTTTATGGCAGTAATTTGATAGTTTGGCTTCGTTGTAAAGTAGACTTGATGTTTTCAGTAATCATTTCCTATCATCTGTGTGTGTGCATATTAAGTACCACAGAGTGGTGCATATTCAGCTTTTATTAGCGTGGTGACTTTCTGGAACATTAATTGCTCTCATTGTCTTAGTCCCCTTTTCTGTAATATGAGTCCTTTATCTTAAAAAATCCTTATAATAAATCAGAGGTGTGTTATAAAGATTAAACCAGGCAATGTTTGTAAGCTACTGGAATGGCGTTAACTCAGTAGGCACTGTGTTAATGTCAGTTATCATCTAACAATTTTATCAGTGAGGAGTACCATGGAACGGGGGACAGCACTATGCTTATTTTATCCCCATTATCTTCATAAAATACATCTTATTGCTACATGAAGGTAATACTAAAGGAATGAATATGAGAGTATAAAAACAATACATTTTAATTTAACATTTTTATTAATAAAAAACATTTCTATTTTAAAGACTATTGAGCAATATCTACTAAAACCTAATTAATGGTTATATCTGGAGACAAGGATTGAAAAGGGTTTTAGGGATAGTTTTTTCACTTCCTGATGTATAGCTCAAAAAATATTTTTATTTTCATTAATTTTTACTTATACTGTGTATCTTCCCCTAAATTTTTCCTATTCATAATTATAATACGTGTGTGTGTGTGTGTGTGTGTGTGTTTAGACATAACAAGAGAGACAGAGAGAGAGAACAGATCTTGAGCCAGACATTAGGAAAACAATGAATCAAGGACAAAGTTCTAATCTTTCTGTCTTTGAGCCATAAAAACCTAATTATGTAGAACTGAGTTTCTTTGCAGCAATTTCTTTCTCTCTCTCTCTCTCTCTCTCTCTCTCTCTCTCTCTCTCTCTCTCTCTCTCTGTTTCCTCTTCCCTCCACACCACTCCCTCCCCATCATAACTTCAATAGCTCCATCTGGAACTGTAGTCAGTGTTTCATTCCATGAATCTGTATTTATTTACTAACCTCAGGAATTTTTGCCAGGAGTTTACCTTGATACTCATTTATAAGTATGGCTAGATAATCTTAGCAAGTATTAGAAGAACTGTTTTACTGGCTGGTAATGTGTTCAGCTGTTACTCTCTCACAAATAGCACTGAGTACATAAGTTGGTTTTCAATCACTGGGGAAACATCAGTGTGAAATTGTTCTCTGAAGGAAATTTGCATTTCTTTCTGTCCCTGAAAGCATATCACATAAATAGTCTAAATAATGTTTATCTCAAAGGAAGTTCACAATTAAAATGATTATGTGACCTACCTGTGCAATGTCTTACCAAGTTGGAGTCAAGAAGAGAATGCAATTATTCTGAAATCTAGTTCAATATTGAAGGTCAGTTTGTCATGATGGCTATTTCTTTGTAAAGAACAGTTATTTTCTCCTTCATATTTTCAAGGATTCTGGGCAAAAATATTTGAATAGAAGAAATATACATAGCTTATACCTGTACTTTTTTTGGGGGGGAGGGGCAAGAATTTTCCTTTAGCTCTTTTACAAGGAACATTTTCACTTGTATAAATCAAGTTCATACAGCCAGCCTGAGAAACTAAGAAAAGGAAAAACTGATAAAAGAAATTCTGAGATTTTATTATGTTTTAAAATAAAATCTTATGATAGAATTCATCCCTAAGAGATAATAGATTTTACACTTTAAAAAATATTTTTATTCATAATTAGTTTTCTACTTGTTTAAATATGTTGGACCACATCAAGAAAAGATAGATGTTTGTTCAGAGATTCCTATAATAATCTGTACAAGAGACATAAGCCACACTCAGAACCTTCCAATATTCTGACAACACGCAAAGACTCACTAAAAGAAATCCAACGCAGAATGAAAACCCACTTCTGGAGAATAATTATTTCTATTCCTTGATTTTACTTTATTGGATGCAGGAAAATAGGAAGGATAATGAATTGCAGAATATTTACTGGAAGGTATGCTATTTTTCCCCGTTTTAGATTTAAGGTTAGATATTACAAATATGTATGGCAAATACCACAGACTCCAGGTTTTTCATTTATTAATAATGTGGTGCAATTCTCAATCCCCTCCAATGTATCTCAACATTCTTTATTTTACATTTGTGCTTATAAGGATGATCATTTTCTATGTTCCTATTCTAACTCTTCATTTACAAAGAAAAATTGCACAGAGCTCTATCTAATAGGAAAAACTTCAATATCTACTTGCTGTTGTTCCTGGTGATTTTTATTTATTTTTCCTCATGCTGTAACATTGTTCTTAATAAAACTACAAAGTCTACAAACTGTTTGAACAGGAAATTATGACTCAGATTATTAGTTTTGATATAATATAACATTTCCTCTTTTACTGAATTATCTATATTTCAAAATACTAGCAAATTAAATACATGCTATTATTTATCTTGTTTTAATTTACTACTTTATTTTCTCCAAGATATATGATATGGCCTCTGGTCTTTTCTTTAATATTTTCTTTGGAAATGAGAATATTGCACAATTTTGTGTAGTTCAGTTATGATTATTTCCCACATATGAAATGTCTTTAATACCAACTGGACTAATCCTTAGCTGAATTTTAAATTTTTCTTCTCTTTCATTATTTTTAATGCCTACTTTAGTTCACCATCATTCCTTGCTAAAGCACTGAAATATTTGGTTCACTGCCAATATTCTTTCTTAAAATGTATATGTAAGCTTAGTTGCTGGAATGATCAATTAAACATTAAATAATGTCATACCCATGTTTTAATATATTTCAATTATGCTCCTTTGTGTCTCTATAAAATCTCAAATTTTACAAGTCATATGAAGTCTCTGCCAGAATCTGGGGCTATGTTTCTTCATACTCCATGCTTTATTCTAGAAATACCAAAATGCTTGCAGCTTCCAAGGAGCAACCTGCAGCATCGTTGAGAGCTCCGCTTTCCTTTTTGTCCTCAGTACCTTTCCACGTTACCTTGTCAAGCATTGCCACATTTAGCCGACATTATTTCGTCAGGAAACCCATGTATTAGTTACCTACTGCTGTATAACAAACCATCTTCAAACTTATTAGGTTAAAACAATAACTGTTTTTAATTGCACACAAGTCTGGAGGTTGGCAATTTAAGCTGGGGTTAGCTGGGCACTATTTCTGTTAATCTTCTCTGAAATTACTTGTGACCATTCATCTGTTGTGGTGCCTTGAGATTTGAGCTCGATGATCCAAGATAATCTCACTCACAAGTCTGGAAGTATCACTGTCTGTTGGCTTGGGAACCTCATTTCTCCATGAACCTCAAATCCTTCAGTATGCTAGACTGCACTTCTTTAAATGACCACATCGGGATTGTGTTCCAAAAGGGCAAATCGGAAGCCAAAAGTTTCTTGAGGCCTAGGCTTTGAACTTACAAAGCTTCACTTCTTCCACACTCTATTGATCAAGACAAGTCACAAGCCAGTCCAGAATATAGAGGTGGGGAAATAGTCTCTATCATTGGTGAGAGGATCAACCAAATCACACTGCAAAGCATCACACATTGAACCAATCTTGCAAAAAACCCACTACATGTTATCTTGCCTATCTAATTTAGTACAAACTTGTTTTAGTAATTGGAATTTACACAATGTTTTATAACATTTTTAAGTATATTTTTCTCTGTGTGTTTTGAGGATTCTGATGACTAGGTTTCATGGGAAATATATTTATATCTAACATATATAATATATAATATTTTCTACTTGATAGTCTCTAGAGAGATGAAATTTATTTCAGGTGCACAATATTTATAAAAATCTGTAGTAAAATTATATTTGTGTACTCAACACATGGATTTAAAAATAGAACTCTCAATAAATGAATGTATTCTTATTTAATAAATATATGCAATATGACCTTTAAAATGTACCATTAACTTTAATTTTGTGGCTAGTTAATATAGTGAAATACAAATACAATTAAGCTACAGTATAATAGAAAAAAACAATAATCATTCAATCTTTATTTAAAAGACATAATTATGATTATGATTTTTTTTCTCTAAAAATGTTTTTGTAAATTAGCCCAATTCCTTGAAACTCATTTTATTTACTAATTAATTGCATACAGTAAGACCCATAATTCATGTTATCAGGCCAAATTAGGTTAATGTACAAGAAAATGCATTACAACATCCTTAACAAATGAAACATGCAGACAGTAGATATTTCATGGATAGAATCTTAACAAAAATATAGTAAAATATTGCATTAAAATATTTACCTAATTTGAAATTTATGAACTTTTATTTTTTAACATACACTTAACTAGAATGTAAAAACTGCTATGCTAAGCATAGGAGATATAAACCACAATTTCCATTCTTGCAAAATATCTTCAATTCACTAAATGACTACTATTTTTCCTATTTTGTTCTGCCTTTTTAAGAGCACTCTATTACATTTCAAGAATGAAAACATCTTGAGCATTCAGTGAAGCAGAGTACATTATGGCTGTTTTGAGTACATCTGGCAGTGAAACCATTAAAATCATATATAGCCACAGAATCAAACTGTGATAATCAGTCTGCATGCAATTGCCTATTGTATGTTATTTATGGAATCTTCTGTTAAGAGGATGCACATTTCTGAGTTGTTTTACTAAAAGTTCTATCTGGGATAGACTGTTATATGTTAAGTGAATAGAGCCTTTATTATCAACCCAAATAAACAACTGTATTCCTCAGCCTATTTACTGAATAAATGTGGTGCTGGGAAAGTGGAAGTAATGTAACTACTCTGAACCATTATGTACTACTCAACATAAAGAAATGAATGACTCACTGCTATTATACACCTGGTGGAATGTGGAAATGTCTGATATTATATTTTATATAGATGGGGATTACTTTTCAACTTTCTATAATTTAAAAAATTAAAATTGCATCTACTCAAACTCTTCATAACACCAGAAAATTATTATTATTAGCATTTATTGGATAAAACACTGGATTCATTGTAATATAAAATATCTTTGATATTTAACATTTTGATATTTAACTTTTTGGTATTAGACATCCATAATGTCTCCAGATGTTGCCAAACATCCCTGATAGGGAAAAGTTACACCTGGTTGAAAACCACTAAGTTGGGTCATATAGAGGATCTTCACTCTTCAATGCCCATTGAACTTCTCTCAGCAGCTCTACACAGGTTTTGTGCATTTGTATAAGAAGATATTGGAATTTCAACTGGCAGACCTGGAGAGGTCTTACAGAATATCCCATGCATTCTGTAGAGACCCACAAAAGGCTGTATATTAAAAGACTACACTAGCCTTAAAGTAATGATGACTCTATGCTTAGATTAGTAAATCTCAATTGAGGTCTTAACATGATAAATTGATCTGGCAATGAATTAACTATTTGTCATAGCAAAATTCAACATTTGAAAAGAACACATTCAAATGCAGACACATATCATCCACAATGTGCAGTATACAATATAAATGACTAGATGTGTGAATAGGCAGGGAAATAAACACAACTAGGAAAAAAATAGTTACTAGAACAAGGCATATATGTTAGAATTTTCAAAGATTTAAAGTAATTATTCTAAATGTGTGAAAAAATTTAAGAAAAAAAATATGCAATGAGTGAAGACATGGTGATCTTCAGTGGATTAAAGGAAACTATAAAAGAGAACCAACTGCACCAGCTTGCAGTCCCACCAGCAGTGCACCAGGGTTCCCTTTTCCCCACAGCCTCGCCAGCATTTGTTGTTTGTTGATTTATTGATGATAGCCATTCTGACCGG